>NC_079901.1:22492270-22553198 GCF_024868665.1 Triplophysa rosa | reverse complement strand
ATATATATATATATAGTATATAAAACAAATATAAATATGCAACGAAAACAATCTGAAACTGGAAAGGATATGTTGAAGATATTAATATTTTAAGGTACACTAACAATTCATAACAACAATCATATTTCATTCCTGTACAAATTAAACTTCTATTGGAAAATTATTGAAACATCATATTTGCTGAACATTCTAATAAAATCTAAAGGTTTGATGTCATCATAATAATAATGGAGACTCACCTGATTGACCTGATATAGACAGACCGTTCCAAATCAAATTCCACCTCAGAAAGTGGATAATTCACAAGAAAACAGCCTTAACATCTAATACACAGCGTATCTGAGCCTGCATCTGAAAGCAACGAGTGATCAGTAATTGACTTTAATGGAGACTATAACACACATTCCCTCTCTCTCTGTTTTAAGTGTGTATATCCTTTTAAACAGTAATGTACCTCATCCACTTTAGACATCACATAGCCTAAAGTTCTCTCTCCATCTCTAATTAATGAGCACCTGAAAAACTACATTAAACATCGTAAGTCATAATGCAACATCATGGCAGTCAGACTTTGTAAAGTTTGTTTTGAAGTTTCATACTTGGTTGGTTGTCATTAAAAAAGCGGCCAAAAGGCCACTAGAGGGCAACAAAGTCCATATTATGACATCAAGAACCTGAAGACTCAAAAATTCCTCACGAAATCAAAAGTACGAAAGCATGTGAATACGTTTTCGAAACACTACCAAACATTAAAAATGTCTTAAAAGAATATATTTTTTATAGTCATTTATTTTATTCTAACAAAAGGTTGTTTTGTCTAATTTTATATATTTTAAAGCATCTTGAGGCCTTTAAAAGTTTATTGAAGCCCTCAGCCCCTGGTTGAGAAAACTGGGCTTTTTACATTAAACACTTAACCGATTCTTTTGTACCTGACTAGTTGGTTCATAAAAGACATTGAAAAACTTCAGATTATGGACTATTTAGGTCTCTACAATTTGTGACACAAACTATGTTTCAGATTCGAGTCATCAGATTTTGCTCAGACTTGTTCTCGCTCAAGAATATGTTGTCATTAGAGCAAGATGAAACTGCCAAAAATCTTTAGTTCAACTTTTCACTCATTATGCAGATAATATAGCCTAGTTTTCAAAAGAAGTCAATATAACAGCATGTTTAGTGTTTTAGTAGAGCATTTTTCACTCTGATCTTTACATCACAACATCGCATGAGAAGGTAGCTCGTGACTCACGCAAAGGATTTTTATTTTAAATCCAAAGTTAATGAAAGTTTTGAGGTTTTTGATCAAATTACAGCACAGGAAATGTTTTGATGGGTGTGCCCCTGCGTGCTTAAGTGTGCTTTTCAAGATGACTTTGATGTCATGCAAACATTTTTTTAATTCTCACAGAGTGTAATAAGTAACACTATGACTCACCAACAAACCCAAACAGATTCAATCACCAAAGGCAGCGAAACCAGGTAGCGAATAATTGTACAGTTACTAACCTGACACTAATTTATTCAGCCAAAATTAAAACTCAGATGCAGTTAAAAAATAAAAAGGAAGCAAGCAAACAGAGACAACAGGGGTTGAACGAAAAGAGAAAACGATACTTGAGGGTACAAGGGTACATGATAAAGTGACCATGAGTCATCACTTGATTAAGTTTGTGCATCGTTTCCCTTTGAATTCTTTAACACTCTTATCATTTGCCTGTTAAAGGAAACACTGATTAGTGTTAAAAAGAAGTCACACACACACAGACATTCCACAGAACTACAAAAACAGCCTCTGCATAATTCATGTTGAATTTGGCTTTATTGTAGCCATATGCACCGATGTTGGTAAATCAAATCAACCCTATACACAAATCAAAACTTTAGAAAACGTTCAGCAATACTGCAAGTACAATAAAGCAAACAAAGGTTAATCCTTAAAATCTATTTTGAACAATAAAAAAATAAAAAAATACTTAAAGGCCTTATTCAATGGATTTGAAATGCTAAACCGATCCTTTTTAACTCACGGTTGAGGCCAGCGACACAGCTGCCTCAGACATGTGAGCGTGAATTCCCATCAATCGAAGAAATATACATATGTTTTGCTCGTCGGTGTGATCTAACTGGTTCTAAGCCGATGAGGTCATGTTCAAAACAGTGCTTTGGGACAGACATCATGCAACACCGATACACAGGCAGTTGCCCAGGCAACGGCACCCTCACACAATCTCCCGGGTTTTTCGGATGGCACAGCACAGCATCATGCTGAAGATCATGCCAAAGATCTGTGAAAACAGACAGAACGTTCCATTACTGAACACGTTACATTGAAGCCACACACACCGTGGTGCACTTCACATTAAAAACATTTCCATTTAAAGCTGCAGCGTGTTATTTATGTGGCATTAACGGCACTGGACACAAATTATGACCGCTGTCAAAGATGTTTTGAAAACAGTCTCCCCGGCTTCTATTGTTTGGGAAACAGGAAGGTCTTGCCTGAATCTCACGCTATTAACTCAACTTATGTTGTGTCAGGCTTCTCAAACCGCGAATACAAAACTGCTTTAGTACTTTTAGTAAGAAGGTGCTTCACTATGACTTAGAAGAAGCATTTTTGGCTAAATGGTTCGATAAGGAACTTTCAACATCTGAAGAACCTTATTTCACAAAAGAAGTGAAAAAAAATGGGTTTATACGAACCTTTGTGAGAAAGGTTCCTTGGGGAACCAAAAATGGTTCTTCTATGGCATTACGGTGAAGAACTTTTTTTAGTAGTTCCTTTTTTAAGAGTACAAGTAAAAGCTTGAAGAACATAATATGCCACTATGTTGACAAGTTATCATTTTCACCGCAGTCCAGATGTTTAAACCAAAATGTTAAAATGATACAAAAATAGTTTACCATAATCACTCCAATGCCAATGCCAACACCTCCAATAATATGTAGTTTGGAGTTGAAGACTTCGTCAATGGCATCAGGGCAGGTCTAAACATAAAAACAAGATCACAGAACAAATATCAATGCTTAACTATTAATGCACAGAATAAAGGAAAAAGCTTTTGGTCTGTCAAAACCCGGCTGGATCTTCAGCACTGGCTGAAATAAGGCAAGTTTCTTCTGCTCAGTAAACTACACGAAAAGAGCATTCTTGGTTTTCTCAACATCTGCTCCTGCCAGTCGAAGGTCATCGCGGTAGAGTAAACATCAAGAGTGATTCAAGCTGAGCCGCATTTAGAGTTTCTGAGGAAGTCAGAGAAGCTCAGCCGGTGGAAACTTATATGATCAAAGAAACAACTAATGTAGTCAAACCCATACATTAGAAGATATTTTTGTCCATATAGTGCATCTTCACTATTGCAAAAGGACTTGAGATGTTCTGTTTTATAGTTCATTTATTTATATCTGTATTGTTATGCATAATTTTAGTTATTTCTATATTGTTCACATACAGGTTGAATAAACACAAACTGATTATTCATTAAAAAATGAACTAAACATAAGGTTTGAATGATCGTTAAGGACTTTTACCTTGGTAATGAGTACATCAAGCCCCTCTTTTTTGGGGCAGGTCTCCTCAATTGCCTCCTGGTCTTGTCCTGATGGGCCACAGCAGTTCAGCTGAGACAAGAGAAAAGATATTAGTAAAGTTCAATTGCTATAAACACCACTGTGATTCTTTCATGGACCATTGGAAATATTTATATTAATATTATAAAAATGGTAAAAGCTTTCTGACAACGCAAAGCTGTGACTGGCCGGTTTTACACAATTTCCAGCGTGATGATGCGTTGATTTTTATCAGTGTGTCGTGAAACAAAGTCATTACAGGATGATGCAATAGACACCTCAGAGGTTGCTAGACTGGACAAAGTTTGTGACGTTCATCGTTTTAAGTCTTAAAAATATTCGAAACGTTTAAGACACTACACATGAAGACATTCTTGAGCACACATCTGCTTTGTTCTTACTCGTTTCATTTCAGATTGACCCATGAACATCACATAAACAGACATGAAAAACAAAACAGCGTTTGGTAGATCTGCATGACTGTCAGACAGCCACAAATAAGGAAAAAGAGACCAGATCTTACACCATGCTGAATGAGACGGAGTGTCTCTTTCAGAGCATCCTGTTTGGTGTCTTGGTAGTTTTTGTACGTTTGCCTGTAGAAAGCCGTTATATCTTCAATAACCTGTAGGCAAAGAGATATTAACAGAATAGGAACGCTGTCTATGTGTGTTTGTGTCTTTGTGTACACTACGCATGTGATGCTCACCTTGGTCTGGTTAGAAAAGCCCCAAATTCCAGCAGCCACTTCGACAGCAAATATGACCAACAGAAAGAAGAAAAACTACAGGAACAAACACAAAAGATCCTATAATAATACTGAAGGATTTTCAATAAGAGAACGCAAGGAACGGCGCATATCATATGACTTACCAATCCCAGCATGCACGGGGACTCCTGGATGGCCCCACAACATCCCAAAAATCCCACGACCATCATCAAAGCGCCAGCCGCGATAAGAATGTATACACCTGAAACACACACACACACACACACACACACACACACACACACACACGCTTCATTTCCACGATGCACAAAACCACAACAGATGTGTTTAAAACGCACATTAACAACCACTGACCGGTGTAGAAGATATAGGGAGAGTTCTCCCCTTCAAACAAGCTCTTAGTCTTGGGATCCAACCTCAGCCAAAGTCCAATACCCAGGACACCCGTACCCGCAATCTGCACACACGAAGGACAAAAAAACAGTTTACCATCAAGATTATCTGCGCTGCGTCAAGATGGGCTGCGCTGCAGCTCGTTACTCTTGCGATAGTGAAGTTTAGGTGTGTTTGTTTGTTCACGGCATTTCAGTGATGGACGTTATATAAACGGTGGAAATAACGCTGTTTTTTGAGATCGTTTGAAACTGATAGGTGGAGCGGTCCCAATGCTAAAAGATGCCGGACATGAACTGCAAGCGGTAAGACAAACTAAGTCATACGTCTGTGTTTTGTTGGCAATCGGCGTGTACGCGCATAATGTACATAACACGAAGGGATTAATGTGATGATGTGTTGCTTGCTCGTGCTGTACTTCCATCCCACTCTCCCCACTAGTCCCACCTCTAGCAGCTCGTGTTTTTCCGGAAATAATCGTACAGCTGTATCTCTCTTTTATAAATTGATCAAACTAAATACTCTTCGAAGATACAACGTATGCAATACTGTATAGGCACTCAAGATTAATATGAGATTGGCAGAAACTGCCCGTGATACGCGATCTTTAAGTCAGTGGTTCTCAAACTGGGGACCGTAGCCTCCTGGGGGGGCCCCAAGATGGATCCTGGGGGGCCACAGATTTTGTGGCATTTTATTTAAATATAGAAATGTATCATTCATTTTATGGAATCAAACATTAGAAAAATTAGACCACCAAACAAAATAATGAAAGTTTCCAGTACTGTATACGGCATATGTTTTTGGTTTAATTCAAATTCTAAATTTAAGATTATAAATCTATTCAAGTCTATTTTGAGATTATATGTTTATTTGGGGGCCGCAAAACGATGCACCCTACACAAAGGGGGCCTTACAACGAAAAAGTTTGAGAACCACTGCTTTAAGCAACGAATGAACGAAATGCTCCTGTTTTAACATCCACCCGTTGTTAAAAGAAAAGTGACATCTAGTGGAAAGTAGTAGCAATATCATTCACGTTAATGAATTTTCAGTGTTTGCGGAAATATGCGAAATATATCGATTTGCAACTTTTGAGGATCGATATCGAATCGGCCCCATAAAAAAAAGCGATTAATAGATTTTTTTTGCCCAACCCTGCATACAAACCTGTTTGTCAGGATTACTTTTCAATTGTATATTTTTAAATGATCATATTTAAGTCATTAACTTTCTTCTCTTATTACATTTTTGACAACAACACAATAATACTTTCATCTAAGAATGAACCCTATAGGTAGGCATTTTGTGTGAGAAATATAACAGATATTACATGTTACTGATATTAGTGCACGAATGTGTGAATCAAGTGTCTAATTTCACTTCCGCCTGCCAAAACGTTGACGTCCACCACACATGGAAAAAGTATGTCTGTCATCACTATTTTTAAGGTTTAAAAACGGAAGCTTCTAAAATTCTGTCTATGAGACATCTGCTGGTTTGAGCCAAAATGACTACAGGACAACAAGAGCATCTGGTTCATGTACGAGTTTACGCACAAAAACACAATACATCACACAGATATAGTGACATCACACTGACCCTGTCTGTCATTTTCACCTCGATTTAATACCAGTTTCTTTTAGTGGACAGTCACACGTGCCACGTTTTGTTTTATTCTTGATGTACTTCTAGCTAAATTGAATCCTTTCACATCTTTGTTATATCCCTTGTGACCCAGTTTTTTACAGTTCTAAATCTGGATGCCAATGTTCAGCTAAACAAACACAAAGGCACCCATAAACCACAACCGCACTTTCACACAGACACACAAATGTGAAGTTACGCTCTACCTACCCAGAGAATGAAGTTCAGGATAAACAGTCCGTATTTGATACATTTTGCACATCCATCAACTCCCATTGTCTTACTGTCCAAGTCACTTTCGCTTTGAGGAAAACAAAAAGTATCAGCAAACCTTTGTGTGCGTATAAAGAGTCTGTCTGTGGGTTTACAAAACGCACCTGTACAACCTCAACTATATACTACCAGCCTGCAGAAACCAGAAAGCGCAAACTTTGCTCACAGAAATGTTGTTTGTCTGTCGGACACTTCCCTTCTTTGTTGAAAAAGAAAGCAAAAAGGGAAAGTGTCTTTGGCTTGCGCAAGCTCTTTGTGTGTCGGTGGGAGGAGCTTAAAGCAGGTGCTGAGTGTTGTGCTCAGAGACAACACGCACATGCAGGTGAATCACCACTGCATGTCATGATATCAAAACAAGATATCTCATATTTTGTAAACAAAAATACTTCTTTTGCACTTTACTTAAAGAAATAAATTGCATTGTGCCACTGTTTCCATGACTATTGAAAATGAAGCTTTACCTACAGACTGGGGCTAGTTGTCACAGGAACTCTATCGCAGTAATTTCTGGGACAAACGTCCAATTGGACTAAAACTCGTTTTCTATAGTAGTAGCAGTTTGTGGTTGGTTTTAAATACCTGATTCAAAGGTAACGTGTAATAATTTGTGGACGTTGCTCGGTGGCTTTGGTCGGGGTCACTGAGTGCAGCCATGACACGTCAGAGGAGATCTGGCCCTCCCGGCTGAGCCTGGTTTCTCCCGAGGTTTTTTTTTCTCCATTATTCAGCATGGGAGTTTGGGTTCCTCGCCACAGCAGAGCAGTGCAGTGTTGGCTTGCTCACCGGGAGACTGCATTTATTTATTTATTTATTATTTATTAGATATTATTTATTATAATGATCTTGCTTGGTCTATAAACACCATGCACTGTGCTGTGTTTTACCTTTCTGTGTTTTTCTTATTTGCTCCTGTAAAGCTGCTTTGGAACAATGCACATTGTGAAAAGCGCTATATAAATAAAATTGAATTGAATTGAATTGAATTAATTTGTAGCCGAGAAGTGAAGCTATCGTATCCCATTGAGACAACTCTCTTTTCTCTTATTTTGTCCTTGAAGGTCAACGTGTTACAGATAAACTGTAACCTTTAAAATTAACCTACAACGAGAAGGTTTGAGAACTTGTTCCAGTATTCACCATTCATATTATTTGTATAATACACATTCCATAACAAACATACTGCATGGTATAGAAATATTATCATACTGAGAAACTAGACAAGTTCTTGCTTGTTTTCTGTGACAGGTTTATCCCCAAATGCCTGACATGCGAACAGTCCAATAATGTTTAACTAAAACGACAGTAGTGTCATTTTCCCCCTTCTTTTTGATCTCATAAAACACATTTCCTCACAAACAGGATAAACCAAGATCTCAAAACAAAACAACCAAATGGACAGTTTTGTCTCCACCCAACCAGAAAAGATGATGGACACTCCAGGAGTCAAATATTCCAAATACATTTTTTTCTAAAAGCAAAAGATGACGCTAAATGCAAGAAACAAACACCATACACACAATCTCTCAGACAGCCCACAATAAATACAGTGAGTTTGTTCGTCAGATTATCATGCTCTATAAATAGTCCCGCAGATTACAGACAATCTAGGACGCGTACTCATATAAACCCACGGGGCTGGACGCACACGCGCGCGCACACGCACGCACGCACGCACGCACACAAAATATGGCTCTGAATAGAATTTAATGTGTTGTATAATTTGGAAGGTTCACTTCAATTAACTTATTGAAAGCAACCACTCTGAATCATTGATCACCTATTCGTATGATTCGCAGTTAAAATACATCCACACTTTCTAGTGAAAAATATATAGTGAAATTCAACCTTTATCAATATGGGACAATGCATCAAATTCTTGAAGCGTGTGGTATCATACCATGATGATATCAAACCACCTCACCAACAGACCACATTGTAACATTTAGAAAAATGTGAAGATGCGTTACTTGACTTAAGGGGGAGTAAACGATGTTCCCAAATGAAAGAATTTTCATTTGGGTGAACTGTATGGTGGTTTTTCTAGACATATTATTGACTTTTCTTATATTCTAAATATATTACTGAGTTTTCTTATATAAAATAGCTTTCTTATTTAAAGAATACATTTAAAGGAAGTTATAGAGTTCATATACTTCTCTGATCTTAACAAGGGCTATGGGCCTCATGTATGAGTTTGAACACTTGAACACCTGCATACACACCAAATATCTTCTCACACTAAGACAGGAACTGCACGTACACCACACACACTTTTGTAGAGAAGTGTAATTAAGAACGCTGGGTTGTTTATCATTATCACACTAAACCATGAGTTCATTTTTAATAAAACCAAGGTTAAATCATGTATCGTCCGAAAGCCCCTGGAAAGGTGTCAAGATAAAGAGCACTTGATATACGTATGTGTTATTGCACATGATATACGTATGTGTTATTGAGACGTCCGAAAGCCCCCGGAAAGGTGTCAAGATAAAGAGCACATGATATACGTATGTGTTATTGAGAGCGCTCCCTACAATTAAATCCTAATATGGTAGGCCGGAGATCTTAATATGGTAGGCCGGAAATATAACTGTAGCAAGTGCAGGATGAAATATAACTGTAACGAGGCATAAGGGGATGGACTAATAAAAATAAGTGATGTCATGTAAAAACTGGTTGGTAGAAGATGAGGTCAGGTAAAACCTGATTGGTTTGAACTGTGATAACAACTTGAGAACAATGTATAAAAGATGGAGTCAGACATGTATTCGTTGGGCATCTACAGATGAACTCTGTGTGTCTCACTTTGCTTGCTCGAGCAAATAAAGATTGAAACCTCTGGAAACCTGGCTCTCTGGTCTTCGTGAATTCTTTCAACTTGGCTGACCGACTTTTCGCCACGACAGCTGTGAACAAACTATGCACTATATCATCTAACACATAGAGGACATCTTCCAAAATGGATCAGGTCGAATGAGTCTTAAAAAAGAACCGATTCAAGAACGATTTGTTCAAGACACTGACACCGATACAAACATGTATCAAAAGAAAAACACAGTTCAACATTCAGTTCTTGTCCGCCATACACACAGACTCTCTCTCTCTCTCTCTACATCTCTCTCTCTCTCTCTCTCTCTCTCTCTCTCTCTCTCATCTCTCTCTCTCTCTCTCTCTCTCTCTCTCTCTCTCTCTCTCTCTCTCTCTCTCTCTCTCTCTCTCTCATCACACAATTTCTCTCTCTCTCTCTCTCTCTCTCTCTCTCTCTCTCTCTCTCTCTCTCTCTCTCTCTCTCTCTCTCATACACACACACACTTTTCTCTCTCTCTTTCACCCACTGTGATTTTAATGACACGATCGGGATCCGTAAATCGGATACAAAAAAACACTCAAAATAGGCAAACCAAACGATTGCTGGTTGCATGGCGTTTAAAGTCGCTGATGATCGTGACCTATCCCGACTCAAACCCGTAAACACCTGCATTTCTTCTTTTATTCGGTGGGAAAACGCGTGTCCTGCACGCCAACAATCAAACAAACACATACACACGCGAGCACGCGCACTCACCCAGAAGATGAAATTGAAGACGAACATCAAATACTTGACGCACATCTCTCCTCCGGTCAACGCCGCCATCTCACCAGACTGTTCCCGAATGCAAAGCACAGTAATAAAAGAAAGAGTGGGGGAATTCACGGGAGTTCCGTGCGTGTCTCGAGGCGGCTGGCGCGTGATGCACGCGCTCGCAGAGCAAGTCAGTGAGTGGCTGGAGCGCGCCCACGCTGAGCACGAGAAAACTCACGGTCACTCATTCATTGCTTAACTTTTGCAGCCGTTTTAAAATGCTTAAAACCTTAAATGTGGAAGCATGCAGTTAAAAAATTGCATTGGTCCGGTAGTTATTTTCGCAGGGTTTATTAAATGCAGCCATTTTTTCGCGTGTATTTGCAATTTAACGTGAAATCAAACGAAAAGTGTTTTTCTTTGTTTGATTAAACCGCTTTATTTTACCACGAGATTTCTCTTCAAAGAAGAGCCTTTTAGGCCTTTTATTTATAGTAACTTGGAATGACGTCATAGCCCGATGACGTCACCACTGTTAAAACAGCCTGGAGGTTATTGATGTATATTTCACATCACATCGCAACACTTTCCGTATTTAACAAGTCGCTTTATAGTCAGAAAAGGTGCATACATTTGTTTCTGCGTTTGTTTATGCACCCGAGGCACCAGCTGCAGTACCACGACAGCCTTCACGGTTTCCAGGGCTTATATAATCATACATGCATGCATTTATAATCAGGAATTGCATTGACATTTTAAATACCATGCACGTATGCATGCGCACACACGTGCAGATCTTGTGTGTGGGTCTGGGACGTTTGAAGTGTGTGTTAACTGTTGCAATGCTTATTGATTTTCGTGTAGTTCCAAATAGATTAAATGCCATTTAAGTAATACATTGACAGGCATTGTTATGTGTTTTGGAGTGTGTATGTTGAAGTATTTTTGTGAAGGCCAACGTTTTGAAAATATCATCTCACATATAGAAGAAAGTGTCAGATAACACTTAACACGTAACAACAGACAAGACCCTTAGCAGTAAAATCATGTTTTGGTTTGTGTGAGGGTCAAAGTATAGAAATGGTCATTTATAGCATAATAATTAATGAAAGTCTATGAGCTAGAGAGAAAGAAAGAGATCACAGGATATGTACTCCATGTTCTTGACAGCGAGTCGAGGGTCAGTGATGAATGAATACTTCATGTGAATATGCTCTGAATATGTCCTGAGGTTTATCCAACAGTGAATCTGTCAGTATCTGAAGTACAGAAGTTACACAGCAGAGGCTGTGAACCGTGTGTGAATACTGCTTGTGCTCAACACATGCGGCAGTGAGTGTGCTGTTTGGCTTGGCACTCAAGTCTACTGTTGGTGTATCGTATCTGTCTTCACTACCAGACAAACCCTTCAGGTCCTCTAATGCCCAGACTTCCTCCTATTGTCCGCTCCTAATGAGATTGAGAAACGGAAATCACACCATCCCTCCCTTTTTTTCACTCTTATAAATTGGTCCTGCGCTTCCAGATCAGGTACCAGTCATGCTTTCAGAATCTTAAGAGGCTGGAGAACGCAAAACTTCAAAGAGTGTCAGAGAACCTGTTACCGCGGAACCTACAGGTGGGCAGAAGTCACAGGTGTCCTTAAGGTATGCTGTGATCGTGGGTCTCTGTGACTTTTTGAAAAGTGTTGGTTTTAAAGCTATGCATATCTTTTTGATTTTGATTAAGTATTGGGCGTTTCATGTTGGTGTGGATATTATGTAATATGCTTGTGTTAATCTTTCTGTATCTGTTGACTTGCTCTTTCACCATATTTTGCATGTTTTCTTTTTTACAATACGTTTTTATGTTCACAAACAACGTGCATTTTGCTGACTATGTGGAAACTTTTCAAACGCTCTGACAGATTTGTATGCGTGCAGAGAATTCCTTTGTTTCCCACTTCCAGCTATTAAACCTTTGCTTCTTTAAATAAATAACACGCGAAGCTTTGTATTTCACTTTTTCGACTGCAAAATATACATTCTTAACTGGTTTTGTAAATGCATGAAAAATGGAAGAGTGCTTATCCGTGTGGCTTGCCGCCATGATGCTGTTTTGTCCAAGCCATTGCTATGCAGTTGCCTACGTGTTCTGAAGGCATTTATACTATTGCTAGATGGTTGCTAAGGTGTTCTGCATGGTTGCTAGGGGGTTGCCAACAAATGATATGTGTCAAGCAACAAAAACAGGCCGAAATTATAGAAAAAATGTTTAATATCAGTCAAACCCTTCACCACAGTTTGGCTTTCTTTTCATGATCAGATGGAACCGTGCAGATGGAACAGATGCAGCAAAATCCTGTGGGTTTTTATCGTGCATTTCTCAGGTTAGAATTGCCAGATCTGTCAGATTTTATGCCTTTCTCAGCTGGTTTAAAGACTGTGTGGCATACGTGTGTTCTGTAGGTTTTATATTTGTGGAAGGGTCTGGTCGCTGCAGTCTCTTTAGCCGGCAGCATATACACACATTTGACGGTGTGATTTATGAGTTCCCTGGAGACTGCAGCTACATGCTGGCTGGAGACTGCCAACAAAGAAGCTTCTCCATCCTGGGTAAGAGCCAGTAGCACACACAGGCATACACGTCAATAAAACAAATGTCTACATTTCCTTATTTGGCAGACTCGTTTATCCCAAGCGACTTACACTCTGGGAATACAGTTTTCGCAGTTCATGTGTTCCCTGGAAATCAAAACCGTGACCTTGGCATTGCCTTGCCAGTTAAACTACAAGCTCACAAGCAACAGTAAACTTTGCCAACATTGCCAGTATGATAAAATGCCTTCCTGTGTGTGTTTGTCAAGGTGATTTTTCTCACGGAAAGAGGAAAGGAGTCACTGTGTTTCTCGGAGAAGTCTTTGAGCTTCACCTCTCTGTTGATGGAACATTGTCACAAAGAGCAGAGAGGTAAAAGAATGTCCTACATTACAAGCATATCGATTTACACATATAAACATGTACCTTGTGTGTTTTAGGCTTCCACTGCCGTACGCGTCGAGCTCAGTGTTTGCAGGGTTCGAGCTGGGATACGTTCGGTTATGGAGTGAAGAGTTTGGATTCTCCATCCGTATAGATCCCTCACAGAACATTCAGCTCACCCTCACCAAACAACACAGCAATCGCACCTGCGGACTGTGCGGCAACTACAATTATTTGAAGGAGGATGATTTTACCGCACAAGAAGGTGAGACAAGGACGCACCAAAAATTCTCAAACATTCTTTCATTCAGATGTTCACTTGTTAAAAGCAGCACGCACAGGATGCTGATAAACTTGAGCTGAGGAAATAAGTGGCGTCAACGTTCATCCAGAAGACAAAACATTGTGTAGTTCTTTGTTTTACAGCTCAGTGTGATTTCGGGGTATGTTAGAGGTCTGTCAACATTCTGTATTACAGCTTTTGAAGTTGACGGGCACACTTATCAGCTGTGTAAAAATGTACATCACGTCTTCACATCCAACAAAGATATAAAAAAGCCTGGGATACTACAATAAAAAAAATCTATAAATTAATTAAGTATTTATAATTAGGGGTGTAACAATAAATATTGTGATATGATACATCCCGATACAAAAATATTTATTATAGAGCTGTGGTGATTGTTTTTAATAAAACATCTACGTAATCCTGCCTCAGCGTGGTTTATTTTTTTCTTTTACTGCTTTAAGAAGTCCTCTTTTTAGTAAGTTTATGTTAAAATTCAGTTTTATTTTGAGTGACAGACCTACACTGAAAAAAAACTAGTAGAGTTTAATTAATTTTTGTGTGTTAATTGGCTTGTTTGCACAGTTTTTTTAAGTATATTTATGTTTAAAAAACTGCGAGCAAAAATGATAGAAATTAACACAAACAAATTAAGTAAATCTAACTAGTTGTTGTTTTCTCAGTGAATAATTTTTTTTGTGAAAGTAAATACAGACGATTCAGTTACATGTTGTCAATTATTTAACAAAATAATGATTGTTATTGAAAATTCTTAATGTTTTGGAAATAAATCTGTTATTTGATTTTCGGTGTCATTTTTTAAATTTCATTAAAAAAAACGAGCTACTATTATTATCGTGAATCCAGTATTGTGCACCGTTACACCCCTAATAATAATTCACATTAAGATTCACAATAGTGTATAAAGGATAAAAAATCTTAATAAACAAATAAATTGTTTTAAATTGAATAATCAATTCAAAAATGTGAATGGTCCTGAAAGGAAGATTTTTTAAATACGATCTATGATTTTTTCTGTGTTAAAGTGACCTGTAACTTAGCTTGATTTGTATTTTATAAATGCATCAACATGCTTGTGTAGGTTTCCTGACAGATGACTCGTATAACTTTGCAAACTCTTGGGTCATGAATGGAGCAGAGGAACCGTGTAAACGTGTGCCACCCCCATCTCAGAGCTGCAACAGCACCGGAGAATCCGCTAAAGTCAGACACTCGCCTTCCCTCACAACCTATTCTGTGTGTCTGATAATACAGTTGGGTAAATTTCCAATTATTTGTGTGAATGCAATAGGATCTGATGTCACAGTGCGAGGCCATGAGCAGCTCCGCACTCTTCCTGCGTTGTGCGCACCTCATCGATCCGGCACCGTTCGTATCTGTGTGCGAGTCTGATGTGTGTCACTGCGCAACGGGTGACGAGTGTGTTTGCCAAGCCATGCTGGAATATGCCCGCACCTGCGCCAGTCGCGGAGTGACCCTGACCAACTGGCACGTACAGAACCAGTGCTGTGAGTGACACACACATACTCACTTTCACACACACAGATCTGATACATTCATCTTTAAATTCATATGTATGTTTGTGTGTGTCATCAGCTCCTAAGTGTCCTGTTGGCATGGAGTACAGTGACTGCACCTCAGCCTGTTCTACTTCCTGTCAGAGTCTGAACATTCAGGAAGTTTGTAAGGAAGAATGTGTCGACGGCTGCAACTGTCCAGGTGAGGGAGGAACTTCGTAAGATGTCCTGGTAAAATAAGTCAGAAACACTGATTTGGCAGATGTATGTGCGTTTCCTGGGTGTCGAACCCATGACCTCTGCGCTGCTACAAGCATGAACACTCAGTACTTACATGTGCACGTGTTTGTGTCAGCTGGTAAGGTGTTGGATGGAGATCGCTGTGTTGATGTCTCTCGGTGCTCCTGCACGCACGCAGGACGACGCTACCCTCCTGCTTCCTCCATCTCGCAGGACTGCAACACATGGTAGAACGCAAACACACATTTACACAAAACAATGCATTTAAATAAATGTGAGCTATATTTTCAAATACGCACATTCATCTTATCTTTTCCAGTGCGTGTCGCCACGGATCATGGGAATGCACCAATGAAGAATGCCCCGGTAAACATTTATCTGTGATTTCATGTTGACTTAAAACATTTCAGAATGTTTTAACATCCACAAATGTGTCCGCTCTCTGTCCGTAGGGGAGTGTGTGGTGACAGGACAGTCCCATTATAAAACCTTCGACAATAAATTCTTCACCTTCAGTGGTATTTGTCAGTATCTTCTGGCTAAGGACTGTCTGAGCAACTCATTCTCAGCTATCATTGAGACAGCACAGGTCAGAAATCTGCCCTGGAGTGTATTCTTTTATGCTTGTTTGTTGGGGTGTGTGACGAAGAATGTGTTTTCCTGTCGAAGTGCGCGGATGACCAAGATGCTATTTGCACGCGATCAATTTCGATGAGGTTCCGCGATCTGGCCAATCAGACGGTTCGCCTCAAGCATGGGGGTGTGGTCTCTGTGGATGGAATGGATGTACAGACACCTTTAATAAACGGTCAGAAAAAAACATTTGTTGCTCAGTTTTTCTTAATTCATAGCTAAATGATTATTTATTCAAGTATAGATTTTGTGATTTCCATAATGGGTTCGGGGAAATTTGAGGACAAGCATTTTCGTTCATTTTGAAATCTCAGTCTTTTGGCATATTGTTCAAATCACTTCTGAAGCTCTCGAGGAGACGTGAGAGGTAACTGGGGTCTCGGGAGAAAAATCTGAGAAGCATAAGATTAGCCATTAATGTCCATTTGCTTTCCATGTGATTTAATTACTATCTAGCAGAAACTACAATAAGCGTATAGTTGTACAGATCAGTAATGTGTGTGTGTAGGTGCGCTGAGAGTCCAGAATACCGTGTTGTCATCTGTAAAACTGAGTTTTGGAGATGATCTTCATCTGGACTGGGATGGCAGAGGGCGTGTTTTGCTCAGGGTGAGTGTGCCCAGCTTGAAAACCAGTATAAATGTTTTATTTACAGTATCTGGTCAAGAGTATATTCTTTTGTGCTTGTTTGCAAGAAACATCCAAAACATTATAATTTAAACATCTCCTTTAAACCAATTAAACGAAACCCAATGACCTTCAACTTCAACCATCTAGAAACCACTTAACAGGCCTCAAAATGATAGTTCACCCAAAAATGAAAATTCTGTCATCATTTACCCACCTTCGAGTTGTTCCAAATCGGTAAAAATTTTGTTCTGATGAACACAGAGAAAGATATTTGGAACAACGCTTATAAACAAACAGATCTCGACCCCCATTGACTCCCGTAGGAAAAATGACAATGGTAGTCAAAAGTGCCCCAAAACTGTTTGCTGTCCTTCATTCTTCAAAAAAACACAACAATTTTTTTTTAATTAATTCTTCCTTTTATGGGAGTCAATGGGGGTCGAGATCTGTTTGGTTATAAGCATTCTTCCAAATATCTGTCTCTGTGTTCATCAGAACAAAGAAATGTATACACATTTGGAACAACTCGAAGGTGAGTAAATGATGACAGAATTTTCATTTTTTTGGGTGAAGTATCCCTTAAAGCTTCAATTTTCTTGACATCGTTTACATGTATGCATGTTATATGAATCTGTGAAATGCATAATGTCGGTCCAGAGTCTAATATTTGTGCTGCAAACTCAACTGGCAAGCATATGTGTGTGTGTTTACAGCTAAGCCCTGCCTATGCTGGGAAAACGTGTGGTCTGTGCGGTAACTATAACGGTAACCAAGGAGACGACTTCTTAACGGTGGGCGGGCTGGTGGAGACGCGCGTCGAAGGATTCGGCAACGCTTGGAAGATGAACGCAGAGTGTGAAAATGTCCAATTGCAACAGTCTGATTCCTGTATCTCCAACCCCAAGAGAGGTACACACTGTCTGTTATACACAAGCGCATGTTTAATAACATCTACCTAATTAACGTCTAAATACTTTTGGTTGTGATTGATATCTTGAATAGATGCTTGTATGATGTCATGATTAAAAAACATAATCATGCACTGAACACTAGATGGAGACAAACACCATTAGATGGCACACTGATGCTCTGCGTGTGTGTCTTCAGTGCGTTTTGCAGAAGAGGCCTGCGCAGTGCTGCTCTCCGTGAAGTTTGCACCGTGCCATTATGAACTGAACCCTGAGCCTTATGTGAAGAACTGTCGCTATGACGTCTGCTCCTGCGCAGACGGCCAGGAGTGCCTGTGTGATGCTGTGCGCAGCTATGCGGCCGCCTGCGCAGCCAAGGGAGTGCTGATCAACTGGAGGGGACAAGGATACTGTGGTAACTATCTCTGTCTCTTTTGTGGTATGACATGTTGAGACAATTCGATCTTTTTTTAATCTTTTCATTTGTGTGGTTGAACAGAACTGACCTGTCCGGATGACCAGATGTACGAGGCGTGTGGAAACGTGTGTAATAAGACCTGTAGATCGCTATCCCTGCCTGACAGTGACTGTCACGGGTTGTGTGAGGAAGGCTGTTTCTGTCCCATAGGACTGTTTCTTAGTGACGCCGGTGAATGTGTGTCAGCGGACCACTGCACGTGCCACTTTAACGGAGAGATCTTTGAGCCCAACGACATGATTGGTGACCATCACTCCATATGGTTAGCGAAAAAACCCCACACATAAACAAAAACAATAAATCTGTGAAACAGGTTTTGACTATACAGATGGTTTACATGTAGTACAGATCCTAATGTGACGTGGGAAATAAGATGAAGTTTTTGTGTGTGTTTGTAGTGTTTGTGAGAATGGATCCATGCATTGCAGTAGTAGTGAAACCACGGGATCGACCCTGTCAGATCTGTTCTTTGAGGATCGTCTGCCGTCACGAGGTTTTCACCATCACACTTAAATACAACTGCGACAAACAAGCATGCAGAATCCTGACGTGCACTTGTGTTTCGCCTGTAGAGCGGCGTTCTATCGCTTGCCCTCTTCCGCTGCAGCGGTTCGAGTGTAGCAGTGTAAGGGATGTTGGGATTGAGTGTGCCAAAACCTGTCAGAATCTGGACGTGGAGTGTGTCAGCTCGGGATGTGTGTCCGGGTGTATGTGTCCACCTGGACTGGTAAGTGTATTTATAAGTTTGTGAAATGGTACGTATAAAACTACTGGTTTGATACAATAAATAAAAACAAAAAGGTTCTTTACAACAGGGGTGTGGCCACTCCTGAATGATGGATGGCCACCTCTGTTGTGCGAAGCAGTTTTAAGATGCGTGTCTGAGTTTACGGAGCGCTGCGCAGATCATTTAGCGTATGTACTGAAAGCAACGCGAGAACATTACTCTCGCGTTAATATGATGTCATACGCGGACGCACTGACGCAAACAGTCTGAGCGCTACAGCTGAACAGCTGCTAACCGCTTCGTGACAGTGTACTGTCTGTGTACCATGGAAGTTCATCGCGAGCAGAAGGATCAGGTCTGTAAAATCTGTCTTGTTTAACTGGATTTCATTCAGTAATTACATTTTCGCGAAAGTTTAAGTTGGGGTAAACTGCAATGTTTATTTTCTATAAAAAATGCTAACTTACTGCAAATGATAGCTAGCAAATTATTTAAAAATAATGTTAGCACATGAAAGCATTGCAAATCAATTGTTTACTTTACGTTCTTTGTTGACCAGCAAACTGTGTGTAATGAAGAAGTGGTGTAAATTACATTAGAATTTCTGTCTGTAAGGATTTTTTGGTCACCCTAATAAAATCACTGGGTTTTACCTGGCCACCTCTAAAAAAAAGTTCTGGCTACGCCCCTGCTTTACAGTATTTGTGTCAAATTCGAACATGAATTGGATTTGAATAGGAATTTGTTTTTTCAGAGGCCAAATAATATCGGCTGATGGATAAATAAGCCTGTTTCTAGATAAAGCCATATATAACTTATAAATGCATACAGTGAGACTTTGAGACTCAAATTAAACATTTCATGTTTGCAGGTTCGACACAAAAAAGAATGCATTCCACAAGACCAGTGTCCTTGTTTCCACAATAACCGCCCCTATGCTTCAGGACAGAGCATCAATGTGGATTGTAACACCTGGTAAAAACCTCAATCACAACTCTTATTCTCTTATACTGTACATCACAGAAACTGTCTAAAACAATCAGATAATGTTGCATGCTAGTGCTTTCATGTGTTTTTATTCTGAACCCGTTTCAGTGTTTGTGAAGGACGTCAGTGGAAGTGTACACAGCGTGTGTGTGACGGCGTGTGTCGTGCAATAGGAGAGACGCACTACATCAGTTTTGATGGACTGAAGTTCTCGTTTCCTGGACCCTGCCAATACGTACTCGCTCAGGTAAAGACGATATTCTATTTTTTAGTTTCTCTATTCTGAGCCTCACGTTCACCATTTTCCCCCTGTTCTTCAAAACAGGATTATTGTAATGGATTGGAGGGCACGTTCAGGGTTCTAGTGGAGAACTCCGCCTGTGGGATCGCAGGTTACCGCTGCAGTAAAAGCATCACAGTGTTTTATATGGGAGGGTTGATCATTATGGAGAACAGAGAGGTAATATACTGTCATGGTGTTATGTTTAATAACACAAAATAAAACACTCGACACAGTAACAATGCCCTGATGACTCAGGAACAATATTGGGTCAGCTTATAGATCAGTGCCATGTTATTATTAAAGGTGGGTTTCGCAAATAAGGATTACATTTCCATTTATGCATTTGGCAGACGTTTTTATTCAAAGTGACATACATTGCATTATCCTATAAAAGTTTTTCTGAGTATGTGCAGTCCCTGGGATTAAACCCAGGACCTTGGCGTTGCTTGCGCCATGCTCTGACAACTGAGCTACAGGAAAGTTGTTAAATTAAGAAGAGTTTAAAGGTAATCCTGGATTTACTGATTCATGTTTTACCACAACACTTTAAACAAAACAGTGATTTTTTAAAATTCACAATAGCCATTATGCAATTTTTTAAAGAAGTAAACTATTGCAATGTGCTAAAATTGACAGACTATATATACAGTGTACATACAATAGGCTACTAAATATGAAATATATAGGCTACACATATACTGTGTATTTATATGCATTGGTGTTGCTTTAAATTAGCGCCAAAGAATAGATAGTGAGTAATAACTGCTGATCAAGCAGTCTTAGTTATTTCACAACAAGGTTTTTAAACTACTTATTTATCAATGGTTGTCACACTACTATGGCAAAAAAAGTTATTTAAAAACGTAAATCGTGGAGAAGACTGTTTATTCGGTTGTACAAATGATCAATATCTTAAAAATAAACAGCCGCCTACCTTGCTCCATCTCTTTACCATGTTCGCACTGCAAAAAATGACTTTCTTACTTAATCTTTTTTTCTTGTTTTCCAGTAAAAATGTCTAAACATTCTTGAATCAAGATGCATTTTCTTGATGAGCAAAGAAAAAAATCTGCCAATGGGGTAAGAAAAATAATCTTGAATTGAGTGACTAAGAAAAAGGTAAAGGTAAACCTTAATTCAAGATTATTTTTCTTACCCCACTGGCAGATTTTTTTGCTTGTTTTAAGCACAAATTCACTGAAATTTCATATTTTTTGACTAAAAACTAGACTTATTTCCTTAGGTCATTTTGCTTATCAAAAAAATGCATCTTGATTCAAGAATTTGTAAAGAAAGTCATTTTTTGCAGTGTTGTGATTTAGGGCATAAATTAGAATGGGTTGAAAATGTACGCAAATAATTGCACAGCACCATTTTAATTTAAAACTGCCATGAAGTTACATCTGCTCTATAATTCTAGCTATCGCTGCATCATGTTTAATAAAACATATATTTGAAGAGTTTGGTTCCAAAATAAGATAACTCAGTTATCAAATATTACGTTTTTTATTATGTTATCATGTTTCTATTGTGTTTTATTGTTGTAAGTTAGCTGTTTTTTAGTTATTATGGCTTAAATCAAAACAAACCAACTGCAGTTGGATTGATATTAATTGGAATGCACAATAAAAAACATGATTTTAGATTTTTTTTAAAACCATTTTGGAACCTCTTCATTTCTTCCTGACATCAACAGGTGAGGATGAAGAGGCCGGTGTTAAAAGAGACAGAAGTTGAGATTGTGCGCTCTGGACAGTATTACATCGTCCTGCTGGGAAAACACATCTCTCTCACCTGGGACACAGGAACCCGACTATCACTACAGATCCGTGGACAGTACAGGGTAACACACGGCTTTCTAAATGAAGTTCTGTCTAACGGTTTACAGAAGCAAATGTGTACGTATGAATGAACTAAGTTGTGTGTGTGTTTAAGGGGAAAGTCTGTGGCCTTTGTGGAAACTTCGATGGCAGTCAGAATAATGATCTGATGAGCAGCAGTAATCAAATGGAAATGAACTTTGCTGATTTTGGAAATTCCTGGAAAGTCCAACCCAGCTGTGCTGATGCTGTTCAGGTCAGTGAGTTCCACTGCATAATGCTAAATAAATATCTAAAAGGCCTCTGTAGGTCACAGAATTTATGGACCACTTTATTAAAGTCTACACTGTGTCTATTTTGTGAGATTGATATCTTTTAAAACACTGATTTTGATGTGTATGTCCAGGTACCATCTCAATGCAGCACAGACCTGGTTAAGTTGGTGACGGTGGAGCAGTCTTGTCGTGCGCTCACCAGCACCCCCTTCAGGCAGTGTAACAGTGTGGTTTGTAGCCTTTATACTGGACAATCACAATTCAAATGACTTTTCAATACTTTCTAAAAAGTCCTTAGCCCTCATTATGATATTCTTTCTCTTTTCTTTGTCAGGTGGACCCAGAGCCATATTGGGACATCTGTACTCATGACACGTGTTCATGTGCGTCTGTGGGTGATTGTGCATGTTTCTGTAACGCCGTTGCTGCGTACGCACATGAGTGTGCTCAGAAAGGGCTGGTGGTGAACTGGAGATCCAACGACTTGTGCCGTGAGTTTCAAAGTCTCTGTGCTGTAGCCCTATTACACTATTTGTGTGGCTAATGCACTGGTAACTGGAAAGGTTGCTGGTTTGAAAACCACAAACAGTGAGTTATGAACTATCACTAGAAGCAAAAAAAGAATACGTTTTTGCACATTTACTTTTGTGGAACACAAAAGGAAATGTTATGACGAATAATTTCATCCATATGACAATATTCCAATAGTGATGGACAAAATGCAATGGATAAAAGATTTTGCTAAACGACTGCCTTCTTGTTTATCTGCAGCTCTTAGCTGTGAGGAGTTAAATAAGGACGCAGGAGTGGAGTGTGTGTGGAAATATAACACCTGTGGTAGCGCTTGCCCCAGAACCTGTCAGCACCCTGAACCTCTGAACTGCCCCGTCACATGCGTGGACGGATGCCATGCTGTCTGCCCAGCAGGTACAGTAGCTCAAATTCACACGTACTTAAAAGTACTTCATAGCCGTCTGTCTCTCTTTATTTCACACCTGTTGTCTCTGCTTCAATGCCCTCAGGACAAATTTTGGATGAGGTGCTGGGGAGGTGTGTGGAACCATCGCAGTGTCAGGAGTGCATGCATGCTGGAGAGAGGATTTCCCATGGAAAACAGTTCATCCTCAACCGTGATGATCCTCATCTCTGCCAGATATGGTACGTTCTGTATGGGATTTTAATATCTCTGGTAAGGAAAGTGTATGGGGCTGAATCGCATCAAACAAAAATATATCCAGGCCACACTTCACTTCAATCCTTCAAAAAATGTTTGTGACATTATTTTGTAGCAATAAAGAATGTCCTTTAAAATGTTCATAAATACAGTAATCATAAAATGTGCATTAATTGCATAAATTACATTATAATTTTTCAACAAATACCGATAATTAAGATAATTTTCAATTTAAAGGTGAAGTGTGTGCAACATTTTCTCTTTCAAAATTTTCAATTTGGTGGGGAAATGTGACCCAGACGTGTTCTTAAAGAAACCGATCCCCCCAAAATAAAAATTCTCTCATCATTTACTCACCCTCGAGTTGTTCCAAATCTATATACATTTTTCCTACTATGGTAGTCAACGGTGGCCAAGAACTGTTAAGTTACAAACATTCTTCCAAATATCTTTCTCTGTGTTCATCAGAACAAAGACATGTATACAGATTTGGAACAATTCAAGCGTGAGTAAATGAAGACAGAATTTTCATTTTTGGGTGAACTGTTCTTTAAGAGGCTTCGTGAGATTCATGTGAAATGTTTGTTTGGGTTTCAGCCATTGTGAAAGCAACACAATGACATGCAGTCCATGTCCCGCTACTGGTTTCACTTCCACGCTTGCACCGACCACTCCGACGCCCATGCCTGTTTCCACACCGGTGCCGGCAGATGCCTGTGATAGGGCAATGGATTTGGCATTCTTGGTTGATGGATCATCTGCTCTCAGTGAGGAAGACTTCAGCTTGGTCAAGCTCTTCATCCTTAGAGTCGTGGAGCGGTTCCGCATGGGTTCCGCCCATACTCGCGCCACAATCCTGCTCTTCCACTCCGGCGTGAAGAGTTACGATATGCAGGTGCAGAAGTGGATTTTTAAGAAAATGGTGCGTGAGCTTAATTACAGTGGTGGGGATGTGGCATTCATGGATGAGGCTATAAAATACCTGGCGGTTTACATTTACGACAAGAACAAGCGCGAGCATGCGGGCCGGGTCGCTATCTTACTCACCGCGAGCACTAATCCGCGTCCCATGCGTAGCACTCAGCGTTTGCTCCGTAAGAAGGACATCACCATTCTCGCAGTCGCTCTAGGGCCCGACGTCAGCCTGGCGCAGGTGAATGAGATCGTAAAGGCGACATCTAGCAGCCGCGCATACGCATTGAGCGGTGCGACGGAGCTCGACGATCAAGCTCTGGCCATCACAGACTATCTTTGCACTTTGGGGCTGGACCCAGAACCTCCAAAGAACCCCTCCACCAAAAAAACGACCAGCACCACAACGACAACGTCAGCAACTTTAACTCTTACTCCAGCCTCTAAATCCAACGTTGTGACGGTTCCTCCAACTGCTGCTATTCTAACTGCATTTCCCAGCATCCTCGGCCCCGGTACTACACTTCCCCCATCCACGGTAACAACGTATGACGTCGTCTTCTTGTTGGAAAGCTCCGACGCAATAGGCGAGGAAAACTTTAATAAAACCCGCGATGCGCTGGTGGATGTGATCGCTTCACTTGATGACAAAGAGCTGGAGAATCTTCGAATCACAGTGATGCAATACTCCCTCACTGTTACCGTGGTGATCAGCCGCATGGAGTTGTGGCACAGGGAGCAGGTGCTGCGTAGAATGCGACAGTTGCGTTGGACGCGAGGGGCGGAGGTCAACACGGGCCATGCCGTTCAATCTGTGTACGAGTCCGTTACTACGGAGATGCCGAGCAGTTCACCGGACCAGTTGGTGTTTCTTATAACACAGAGCCCACCCACTGATGTGATTCGGCGACCTCCGAGTTCCACCCGCAGAAAGATGTATCCAATTGGGATTGGCCAACAGATTCAATACGAGGACCTCGCACCGCTGAGTTTCCCAGATGAACCCATCATGCTGGATAATCCTTCGGACCTGAAGAAATTACGTCCTATGCTGATTAATATCAGTAGAACGATCAACAGACCTCTGCTGCCCACGCTACCACCGAGAGCAAGGCTGCCCCCTTCAGGTCAGAAACAACAATACTCTTATCTCTCTTCTTGTGACTCTTGCTTCATTTCTCCTTTTATTAATTTTACTGCTTAAAGGGAAGGTTTACCAAAAAATGAAATTATTTGATCATTTACTCACCCGCATGTCATTCAAAATCTGTATATGTCTCTACACAAAAGATTTTTTAAAGAACATTGGTAGACAAAACAGGCCCCCATTGACGTCCATTGTATGAACACAAAACCACAGACATTTCTCAAAATATCTTCCTTTGTGTTACACTGAAGTAAGAGTCATATGCATGTTTTGAACGACATGAGAGTGAATAAATAATGACAGAATTTCTTATTTTTGGGTGAACTGTCCCTTTAAATGTATATGCATGTGTGTTTGATCAGTGCCGTGCACAAAACCCATGGATCTGCTGTTCCTGTTGAGAGCCTCTTTTGACAACCAGTTTGAAGACCTGAAAACATTTGTCAAAACCTTTATAAAGAACAGTAAGTCACACGACTGAAAGTCTCACTACATATACACGCTTTATGATGGCTCCTTTTGTAGCGTGGATGTATATGTGTGAGCATGTGTTTTAGGTCATAACGACACGCAGGTAGCAGTGATGGTGTACGGAACAAAACCAGCCGTGGCGATCTCCTGGAAAGATGAACAGAATAAAGACAACCTTCTCAAGCTCCTGGATAACTTACACAGAAAAGCAGACAACACATCCAGACTGGGTAAATGTGCGACACAGCGGGCACATTGCTTGACAGTTTAAATATATGCCACACGTACATGTGTGTGTTCCTTCCCTTTTCTCTGCAGGAGCTGCTCTGCGATTGGCCGTGCAGACCGCCGTTTCCTCTAGCAGCGGAGGACGGATGGGCATCCCTAAAGCCGTGGTTATGATAGTGACTGACAGGTCAATAGACTCGGTGCATGAGGCAGCAAATGAGGCTCTGACTGCCGGTGGGTGAGATTGTCTTATATGGAAGAGGTCTTTATCAAACATCAGGGGCCGGTTGCATAAACTGCTTAGACTAGTCTTAGAAGTTAGTCATCAAATTTTTTTCTTCAAGACTGGTCATAACTTCTTCAAGCCAGTTACATACAAAGGTAGACTGGTATAATTGAAATATGAAAAGTAAGACCGATTAGTCCTAACTAATTGCTAGTCAGTGAGACTAGTTGTTAAGCCACAGTGTTAACTTAGCGGCTAAGTTTATGCAACTGGGCCCAGAACTAAAGTGTCTGTCTATCTACAGCCGCGGAAAAAAAATTAAGAGACCATTTCAAAATCAGTTTTTAGAATGTACTGTTTATAGGTATGTGTTTAGGTAAATTGATCGTTTTTGTTTCATTCTGTGAACTACTAGCAATATTTCTACCAAATTTCAAATAAAAATATTGGTTTTATTTGCAGACAATGAAAATAACAGAAAAGATGCTCTGTATTTTTCTGAATTTTGAAAAGTTCAAAATATATTTTTTATGTGATAAACTCGAGTTATATCACAGTTTTCATGTGTCTTGTCATGCTGTCAGTCTTTCACATTGTGGTTGGATGACTTTCAACAGACACTTTGGAATGGCAACAATACATCTAGAAATAATAATTGAACGAAAATTTGGAACGGTCTCTTCATTTTTTCCGCAGATGTATCTGTCCAAAATCATATGGTTATTGGCTAATAAAAAAAAAAAAGACACACCAATATGTCCCACCCAAACTTCTTATTTACAAAGTAGAGTAGCTTTCTTCAAGACATATAATCATTAAGGAAATGATTATTTGTTTCATACAGGTGTGTCTGTGTTTCCTATTGGACTGGGTCAGCAGTATGATCAGACTGAACTGAGCGTGCTCGCTGGCTCACATGCTCAGAACAACATTATCCGGCTCAGCAGCACTGAGTATCTGCTCGCCATGGTTGCGCTGGATCAGTCATTCACGGACAAACTCTGCAGGGGTAAGACATGTGTACATTCACACAGTATTCACACACAATACAACTACATGCCTTCTTAGCAATTTCACAATTATGAAAGATGGTGATGATGATGATAATGTCACTTAGCGGGTCCCCCGGGAGTGTGTGTGGATGATGAAGGAAATGAACGGAAGGTGAGCTGTGTTAAGTAAGAAGTATAATTCCCATAATTGCATCAAACTTCAACTAAAGCCAACTTGCGATCTACCCGCTTCTCTTTTTCTGCTGTACCAGCAGTTTATCTGAAGCAAATTGTAAAGTATCAGACAATCTCACTTCATCCGTCTCTGGATCTCACGATCTATAACCCCAGATCAGCCTTTCTGTCTCAATAACGTCATCCCTTAAAAACTTCAGAAGAACAGCTGCTCATTAACCACACATCATTAAATCTGCGCAAGAACGCAAACTACAGAACCAGTGGGGTTTTGCATATTTCATGTGATTTCTTGCATTAGTAGAACCGCAAGAACACATTTATGCTACTAATGTCCATTCTAGCATGTTCCCTTCGGCAGACACATTTGACATTTTTAACACATTGAAACCAGCCTGACTTTTCAGTGCCTAATCCAGAGACCGTGCATCTCCTGATGTTTGTGAATGTCTGTCTATCAGCCCGGAGAGGTGTGGAGGTTGGCAGATGGGTGTCACTCGGTGCTGTGCAACCCGTCAGGCACAGTGACGTTGCAGAGCCATCGAGTCAACTGTGAGAAGATGGAGCCTCCCGTCTGCAAGAACAACCTCCCGGCCCTGCGACTGAACCACACCTGCGGCTGTACCTGGGCCTGCCCCTGTATGAACACGCAACCCTCAGTACATCTGCTGGTCTTATGAAATGCACAGATGTGAACCGTTTTTAGACGGCTTGTAGTGTAGACTGCTTTGTTGATTGTAATTAGAGAGACGCGCAGTGCCATATTTTTCTCATTTGTAATGTAGACACACACTGCGTAGGCTGATATGAATAAGTTATGAGTAAATCAATAATGTTTGAAAATATGTAAATAAAAAACGTGTAAATATATCAACTAAGAAACCACAATCGTGTAACCGTCGTCTTTACCTGTAATCCATCAGGCACGTGCATGGGCAGCTCGTCCAGTCACGTCGTGTCGTTTTCGGGCGTGGCTCTGAAGCTGAGATCCGCTTGCTCCTATTTGTTGCTTCGCTCGGGAGGGGCGGAGCTCATCTTGCACACAGCTGCCTGTCAAAGCTCACCCAATCAGATCTGCATGAAGAGTTTGGAGCTGCGGGAGGACGGGATGTCTGTGATGCTACAGGATAACATGAAGGTACTGTATAAGTAATGAAGATGAACAAATACGTTCGTGGAATTTTTTTATTTAATCAGCATTTATAGATGTATTGTGGCCGTTCCAGTCCAGTGTCTGTTGAATTTGAACTAAATCAAACCTCAGGAGTGACATAAAGTCATGCAACATCAATGTGAAAGACTGACACATGAGAATCGGGGTTATCACATTAAAATAGTTTTTGAACTTTTCCTAAATTCATGTAGAAATATTCCTGTTGTATTGGTTGAAACAAAGTGAATATGAAGAGTTTGGTTCCAAAATGAGATGAAGTTTTTTATTGTGCATTCCAATTAATATCAATCAAACTGCAGTTGGTTTGTGTTGATTTAAGCCATAATAACTCAAAAAATACAGCTAACTAGCACAATAAAAACATGATAAACATAATAAAAAACATTAACGGAGTTATCTCATTTTGGGACCAAACTCTTCATATGAACTTGAGGTCTGAAGAAATACAGAGCATATTTTCTGTCATTTTCACCAGTGCGAAAAAAAGTAGAAAGAATATTTTTATTTGAAATTTAGGAGAAATAGTGTTAAGTGTGTCCTCTGCACTGCAGGTGTTAGTGGACGGTGTGGGTACTGCAGTTCCCTTCAGAACAGGGCGAATAACTGTGACACAAATCGGTTCGATTCTGCACCAGCTGAGGTCAGAACAACACGGTTTCACACTTACGTTCACTCCACACAGCAATGAGTTCATGCTCGACATGGACATCACTATGGAAACCAACACAACTGGATTATGTGGTAAATACAGTCTTTTAACCTTTTGACAGTGACGTGTAAAGTTTGAGAGCTTATAATAGTGTTTAATGTTTGGGTCTTTATACATTTTATTTGACTTTTGTCTCTCTATCTCTCTTTTTTTGTGGTTTAAAGTCAAATGACGTCAAACTGACATTTCTCGTTAAATCGTACCCGACAGCTCTTATGAATCAACTTACAAATGTTGTTTTTTAAGCAAAAACAAGTCTTGCACCCTTACATTAGAATTATAGAATCAGTAAAATATGAAATTGTATGTTTTGTTACAGACACGTTGGACTAGCAAATATCCTTTATGTGACCCTGTCGAACATATGTGTGTGCAGTGCATATAACAGACTCGCTGTCTCTCAGGTTCCTGCTCTGATGATCAGTCCAGTCTTGTGTTGTCTGACGGCAGTGTGACCGCAGACCCTGAGGTGTATCTGAAGGGATGGGCTCTGGGCGAGTGTGTCGTCCATCAGAAGGTGGAGTCATGTGCTGCTGGTGTGGCGGTGGGATGTGACGTGTTAAGTTCTGAGGTGTTCAGTCGCTGTCACGCACTGGTGCCACCGCAGGAGTACGCGCAGATCTGTCGGAGCGTGGCCTGCCAGCCCAACGCCATGTGTGACCTCGTCTCGGCATACAGCAGCATATGCCGACAGCTAGGAGTGTGTGTGGACTGGAGAACACCCACCCTGTGTCGTGAGTCATAGAACAGCGTGTGGACCCCACATGTGTTTGGTCATGTGTTAAGGTCATGGTACAGTGTACCTGAGAAAAAGAGTCAAGTTATGACTCATTGCATAATATTAAAACTTTAATAGGGTTAGTTTGCCCTCGTTCCATTATTTGTTGGTCCAAACTCATTTGATTTTCTTATGTCAATGCAATGGGTAGAATGTTAGTGGCTGGCAACTCAGTCACCATTTACTTTCAGTTGCAGTGGAAGTGAATGGCGACTGAAGTTGTCCGTCTCTAGCATTTAAAGGGATAGTTCACCCAAAAATGAAAATTCTGTCATCGTTTACTGACCCTCATGTTGTTCCAAACCTGTATAAATTTATTTGTTCTGCTGAACACAAAGGAAGATATTTGGAAGAATGTTAGTAACCAAACAGATCTCATTCCGATTGACTCCCATAGTATTTATTTTCCCTAATATGACAGTAAATGGGGGATGAGATCTGTTTGGTTACTGACATTCTTCCAAATATCTTCCTTTGTGTTCAGCAGAACAAAGACATTTATACAGGTTTGGAACAACCCGAGGGTGAGTAAACGATGACAGAAGTTTCATTTTTGGGTGAACTATCTCTTTCAAACATCACAAAACATTATTTATTCACCCTCGTGTCACTTTAAACCTGTATGACTTTCTTTCTTCTGCAGAACACAAAAATAAAAATATTTTAAAGAATGTTGTTAACAAACAACAATGGCCCCCATTGACTTCCATTGAATGGACACAAAACCACTGGGACATTTCTCAAAACATCTTCTTTTGTATTCCCCATAAGAAAGAGTCATTTACAGGTTTTGAATAACATGGGGGTTCATAAATGATGATAGGATTTTCATTCATGGGTGAACGTTTACAATTGAAACTTTTAGATTTAAACTATCATGGAAATGTAACATACAGTTGAAGTGAATTTTACATTTTAAATCGTGTGTGTGTGTGTGTGTGTTTCTGCAGCCATGTCATGTCCGGACTCTCTGGAATATGCTGCATGTCAAACGGGATGTTTGGATCAGTGTGAACAGGGCCTGTTTTATCCCGGAGACATGGTTGCTATGGGTGATGGTGTAATCAAGGCCAATGGATCCCAGTGCTTGACCGCACCTACCGAGGGCTGTTTCTGCCCTGAAGGTTTAGTGTTAATGGGAGGTAAATGTGTCAGCGGAGAGGCCTGCAGTCAGTGTGTGGACCACCACGGGAAAACTCACAAGGTACCACATACAAAAAAGTAACTGTTGAGTAAGAGTGTTTACCTCTTAAAACAGTGTTTACCTGTTTTAAAAACAGTTCGGTTGTAAAATGTCCTATATACACATGCCTGTGACCTCGCATTGGCTCAAATATTTTATTATGGTACATTTTCATCTATGCATTTGTCAGACATTCATATTCAAAGCAACGTAGTATGCGTATTGCCTTATAATCGAACCCATGACCTTTGTGCTGTTAATGCAATTCTTTACCAACCATAAAAACTCTGCAATTAGTCAACTAAACTGTTATTTATTCTGGTTATTGTATAAGTATTTTACTATTTTATTATATTCCTATATTCCTATATTTGAAGAGTTTGGTTCCAAAATGAGATAACTAACTTTTTTTCAAAAGTCATGTTTTTTATTGTGCATTCCAATTAATATCAATCAAACTGCAGTTGGTTTGTTTTGATTTAAGCCATAATAACTAAAAAATACAGTTAACTAACACAATAAAACACAATAAAAACATGACAACATAATTAAAAAAAAAGATTTTTGAAATATTTTAAAAACGGGAGTTATCTCATTTTGGAACCAAACTCTTCATTTATTCTATTCTACATGTCAGCTGTGTAACATTCCCGTAACCTTGACTTGTGTGCATGTGTGTGCGTTTCAGTTTATGGAAAGCTGGAATCCTGAGGACAACCCTTGTCTGCTGTGCGTGTGTCTCGATCGACAGCGTATTAACTGCACAGCTCTACCCTGCACCAATGCTAAAGGTAAAGACATAATACAGATGCTCTCTCTCTCTCTCTCTCTCTCTCTCTCTCTCTCTCTCCCTCTCTTTCTTTCATGCACTACACGATAAATAGCCTAATTTTTTCAAAGTGGCTTCTCAGTGCGTGTTGTCATGGCAACTGTGGCTGTGCTACAGCTCCAGAGTGTGGACAATGCGAGGTTCTCCGGGAGAAGATGGAATCCAAGTGTTGCCCTGAATATGAGTGTGGTGAGCTGAAAACGCATCTAACGCACTGTATCCAAACACAACATGCTTTCAAAAATTAAACAGGACACTTCTGGACATATATCTTATAAGAACATAAGTATAGTGATGTCAATATTTAGGATGAAAGCAAGCTGTGCTTACCCGTAGTGTATATTGTGTTATGAAGTTACCCACGATATACTGTTTTTTTCAGCTACAAAAAATAAGAGAATTTTTTTTCAGTTTTTCTGAAATTGTTTTTTTTAGGTATGTGTTTATGTAATTTTGTTACAGCATTTCTCCCAAATTCAAAAAGGAAAATATGGTTTATAATCTGCATTTATTTGCAGAAATTTGAAACAGGAGAAACTGGTCAGAATAACTACAAAGATGCTTTGTTTGCCAATCTTGAAGCAAGTTCATCACAATATTCATATTTTTACACGTGTTTTAAGAACGGTTTAAAACTAATATTTTTATAATATATATATATATATATTATATATATTTTATATATATATAAATTCGACAGACATTGGAATAAAATGGTTGCAGTACATGTAGAAATGCTGATTAAAAGCAAAACTAGCGTGATGGTCTCTCAATGTTTTTTGCGGAGCTGTACATGTATGCTTGTTATTCTGAATCCAATGGCTGGATAGATAGACAGACAGATCAATAGCTAGATGGCTTGTGAGTAATTACCCTAAATTTGCAACCATACAAAATCAACACTACATGGTACAAAGTACATACAATACTATAAAATCATTAGAATTAATTTCCTGCAGATAAATGGGTAGGGCCTCGATCTAGCAACGTCAAGGTCATGGGCTCCAGGAATTCATGGACTTTATACCCCAAATGAATTTAGATGACAATAACAAAAAATGAAGACGATGTACTATAGACACAGTTTGCACGATGAATATAGTGTGCTATGAAATATGTGTGCAGTGTGTGACACAGCCAACTGTAAGCTCCCGGATCCTCCAAACTGTGCTGACGGGCTCAGTGTCGTCCTCACAAACCCTGGAGAATGTCTGCCAGTTTACCAGTGTGGTGAGCGTTCGCATATACACCCGGACTCTTCATACTCATTCATTTCATATATTACACACATGCGCTTTCAATCTCTCAGTGTGCAAAAAGGATCTTTGCGCCACGACGACCAAACCATCCTGTCCTGCCTACAAGAGGCTGGCGGGTAAACAGACGGAGTGCTGCGATTCGTACGAATGCGTGTGCGACTGCCAGAACGTTACCCGCACCTGCCCACCAGGTTACATGATGAAAACGACTGCCAATGATTGTGACTGCGTAGAGGTCACCTGCACACAGGATAAGGTTGCCATGTTTATATACTCTCTCTCTCTCTCTCTCTCTCTCTCTCTCTCTCTCTCTCTCTCTCTCTCTCTCTCTCTCTCTCTCTCTCCTCCTCTCTCTCTCTCTCTCTCCNNNNGTTCTCTCTTCTGCTTCTCTCTTCTCATGCGTCTCTCCTCCTCGTTCATCTCTCCGTCTTTCTACTCTCTCTCTCTCTCTCTCTCTCTCTCTCTCTCTCTCTCTCTCTCTCTCTCTCTCTCTCTCTCTCTCTCTCTCTCTCTCTCTCTCTCTCTCTGTGTGCCTGTGTTATTTACTTGACCTTGGCAACTCTTTGTGCTGATGACTGTACATCCGATCAGCATGTGTTCAACTATTAATTTTTCGATGTGTGCGTTGTTTGTCTGTAGGTGTGTGTGGTGGACGCCGTGGTGTATCAGGTGGGCAGCAGGTGGGAAGAGAAGTGCAAAACTTGTGCCTGCACGGAGCAGACGGACAGACAGACGGGGCTGCACATCGCTCAGTGTGTGGACCCCGTCTGCAACCAGATTTGTCCTTTGGTAGGTCAAGTACATGGGGATGATTCACTTCACTTATTGTCATTGTGTTCTTTGTTTATAAAACATTGCGTTTGTGTTTGCAGGGAACCACATACTCGCATTCAGAAGGCGAGTGCTGTGGTCACTGCCGCCCATCTAGTTGTGTTGAAGAAGGACGTCTGAGACAGGCGAGTGTGTTGTATTGTTATGTTTGGTCCTCTTTAATGTTGAATAATAACGGGTGCTTGTCTGAATACACAAATTTCCATTTTCTCTTACATGTGACATTCACACGAGCCCGAGATGAGAAATAAATGTTTTTTAAATGGGTATTTCGTATGTGCATGTAGATTGGAGATCAGTGGCTGTCACCGCACGACAGTTGTGTCTGGAGCGAGTGCGTGCAGGTGAACGATGAGGTGTTTATCCAACACACGAACGTGTCCTGCAAACTCATGGACACGCCAACCTGTCCACTGGGCACCGGGCTCCAATGCAACACTGCGGATGGGTGCTGCCCGAGCTGTCATTGCGGTACACACAGATCCTCTCTCTCTTACACACAGCTCATTTCTTACTCGCTTTAAACATGTGCATGTTTTAATCTATCTGCAGTTCAAATGGATGCCTGCGTGATGAACCAAACTCTTATTGCGGTATGGATGTCTAGTTACATACAGAATACTAATGTCTTTGTGCATAACAGATTGACTTAGGGGTGTCTCACTGTGTGTGTGTGTGTGTGTGTGTGTGTGTGTAGGCTGGAGAGCGAGTGATGGTGGATGCGTGCACACACTGCGAGTGTGTGAGAGATAAGAAGAGTTATCGTCTCTCTTGCAGGAAGCTGAGCTGCTCCCCCTGCTCAGAGGTAAATCCCTCACCCACATGATTATTAAAGGGGTAGTTCACCTGTAAAAGTGTCATCATTTATTCAACCTCATGTCCTTGCAAACCCATATGACTTATACATTGTTGGGTAAAACACAAAAGATGTTCGTAAGAAAGTATGCGCAGCATTTCCATATGGTGTCAGCCTACAGTGATCAGAGGCTGAAAAATGCACACAGGAATGAGATTTAAGAGACTTGGAAATAAATCCTGTGCTACTTTCATCATGCTTTTATGGTGCCTTTAAAAGCTTGACAGCTCTTTGTGCTTTTGTTGTATGGAAAAAAAACATCTTTTGTGTTTCATAATGACATAAGAAAATGATCAAAGGTTCGTTTTTGGTCATCACTTGTTTTAAAGGAGCAGCTCGCTCAAAAATGAAAATTCTGCCTTCATTTACTCACCCTCAAGTTTTTCCAAATCTGTATGAAATTCTTTGTTCTGATGAACACATAGAAAGATATTTGGAACAATGCTTGTAACCAAACAGTTCTTGGCCCCCATAGACTGCCATAGTAGGAAAAATTGGTTCTGTTGAACACAAAAGAAGATATTTGGAAGAATGTGGGAAAGCAAACAGTTCTTGGGCACTTTTGACTACCATTGTCATTTTTCCTACTATGGTAGTCAATGGTGGCCAAGAACTGTTTGGTTACAAGCATTCTTCCAAATATCTTTCTCTGTGTTCATCAGAACAAAGAAATGTATACAGATTTGTAACAACTAGAGAGTGAGTAAATAAAGACAGAGATTTTATTTTTGGGTGAAGTATCCCTTTAAGAACGGTCATATAAAAATACAGTTGCCTACATAAACGTCTGTGTATATTATGTGTTATAGGGTTATACGCTGCAGCCGATACCCAATGCTTGTTGCGGTCGTTGTGTACCAACCGCATGCAGCATCCGATATCCTGGTGGACAGATGAAAATGCTGAAAGTAATCAACATGAGCACACAAACACACATGCACAGCCTGAAGCGCTTATATTGTTATCAGGAATAAGCCATAGGGCAGTATTACAACCACTCAAAATCCTCATAGATATCTTAAATGGATGTATGTGTGTGTTCAGGCCAATGAAACTTTTACAGATGGCTGCACTAAACATACATGCAGCGTGAATAAGAAAGGAGAACTGGTGCTGGAAACTCTGGTTACAGCCTGTCCTCCTTTTGATCGCAGTCGATGTGTGGAGAACGGGGTACGTACGACAGTTAAATATAAATCCTACTCTGACTGTCCAGCATCCAGGACTGGAACTGCTCGCTTTGTGGTTTCATATCGTGTGTCTTTCTCACAGGGTCAAATACGTCCGATTAAAGACACCTGCTGCGAGATGTGTAAGAACACACAAACCACATTCAGACATGTTTCAGTAACAAAACTCCAGTCTGATAGTCTAAACATGAATGCATGTTCATGTGTGTAGGTGCGGAGCCAGAATGCAAGAGGAGTGTGGGTCTGCTGAATTACATCAGAGTAGATGACTGCCAATCAGAAGAGAAGATTGAGCTCACTTACTGCGAGGTGAGACGAGGCATTGTTATGCATGACCGCAATGGTTAGAAGCATGCGATGTATAAATCAAATTCATGTTTGTCTTAATCACAGGGGAGGTGTGGCAGTAAGTCTATGTATTCTCTGGACAAGCACAAGGTGGAAACTGAATGCGTGTGTTGCTCGGCTACAGGCACCGTGCCTATGAACGTCTCCCTGCGCTGTGCTAACGGCACACGGACGCATCACCAGGTCCTCGCCGTCACCGGCTGTGACTGTATGTCACACAGCTGTCCGACTAACTGAGCGCACACACAGCTGATAAAATAACATGCAACATAAGCAGTACATTTTATATATGCATCTACAGCAGGTATGTTTTGTGATTGCCTTTATATCCAACGTGTTTTACTATGATCGAGCACTTTAACCCACATTTCTGTCAAGCATTAAAAAACACATTTCATACATAAACATTTAAACGGTGTGTTTCAGAATCTGATTACGACATTGCATACTGTATGAGTGGTTGTATTTTATACAGCAGGTGTTTGTTTCTGTAAATTACAATAAAGAAAATGCTTAAAAGAAGTACTCCGCTTGGACCACTTGATGGTGCTCTAGATGCTTGAACTCATTTGTGTGAGAATGCTGGTGCATGGGGGAGAATATTAATGGATCCATCAGCTGTGAAGGGTGTTGAAGGATACAATTCACACGTCTAAATGAAATGTGGCACGTTACCTTGCTTATCACAATCTCCTCCGGCCACAGAATGAAATATTACACCATTATGTGTTGTAATCTGTATATCTAGGCTCATCATAAGTCTCTGTAACCCTGTGACAGAATATTCTACCAAGAGCAACCAAATGATGTGACATAATTTGTTATGCGATAGTGAAGCAATTTCAGCTGATATGAGCTTACAGTTGTAGAGACATCTGGAAAGCAAGGCAAGTATTTAGTAAGTTATTATGCGCAGACTTTTCTGATGTGTTTTGCCATTAACTAGGATTTGTGATTAATGAATTTCAAGGCACTTGTACTGATAATGTACAAAAATGTTAGTGTATGCATGATATATAGTGTTCATAAGTCGCACGTTTAATTACTTCCCAGTAAATAGACTTGGTTTGTGTGTGTGTGTGTGTGTGTGTGTGTGTGTGTGTGTGTGTGTGCGTGCGTGTGTGTGTGTGTGTGTGTGTGTGAGAGAGAGAGCGAGAGAGAGTGGGTGAGAGATACCCACTGTGTGGGGGAGTGTCGGCTGTCACCCGTCTCGGGTGCACGCGCGCAGCGTCGGACTCTCGCTGAAGTTTGTCCACGGAATTAACGGCAGCAGCACGAGCGCGTTAAGCTGCGAGCGGATTGCCCATCGTCTCACAGGGAACATGAAGTCGCCCTCCACCACCGGTGAGTACCTATCCTGACACTCCTGTTGTGTGTGCGTGCGTGCATTCGCTTCTCTAAAAGTGAAAAGCATTTTCCGTATGTCTATCCGATGGTTATTACGTTAAATTGGTTTGTTGCATTCTAGCTTTATATTATTATATAAGCTGCTTTAGCTGCTGCACACGCATGCATGTATACGATCTGATCTTGTGCAAACTGCAGGCTACATTTGGAGTCGCTGCAAACCTTCATGTTAATTGCATTGAAATCACTAAGGCGCGCGCCATTATTTGTCGCCTTATGCGAACTGTTTCACTTTAACACTCGTATAAATCCCACGCAATTGTGTTGTAAATGGTTTTATTTGGAAAACAACGCGTGAACCGTGCATGATCTAGTGGTGGGGTTTGTTGTAATTAGCTTGGGCAATAAGCTGGAGCTATTTCAATTGACATCTGACGACAATACACTGATGTTATTGAAAAAATCCAAGACGCCTAATTTATGATACACCTTTTCTGAATTGGTGATATAATGGAAATTGTGAATTATGTACAGTAAAATAATAAATTATTGGCAAGACAATGCGCAAATAGACTATAATGCATGGTTTGGCCAGATGGTGTTAAATGCGCTTAGCTTTCTGTAAGAGTCATGAATCCCTGTGTTTGTTTACCTGGGGGCATGGGGGATATTAAAGTGACGCTTTGGTCTATTGTTGTTTATTTTTTAATAGACTAGAGGTGTACGTGCGCTTAGAGTCACTTTGACAGGTTTTGCAGAATGGACGCACAGCTTTCAATTGTGTCGCTGTCCGTGGTGCTGAATGAAGCGGAACGGTATTTTCCCTATACTTTTAAATGGAATCCCTCTCCCTCTCTCTCTCTCTCTCTCTCTCTCTCTCCCTCTCCCTCTCCCCACCCCCTCTCACTCTCTGTATTTTTGTCTCTGACACTTACAGTCACACATTGTCACTCTACTTTAATAGAAAATTGGAACGGGGCTCCAGAGCGCATGCGCGTCTCCGGCGTACGGAACGAGTCCTCCTCGATGCAAACCGACAAACTCCGCTCTCTTGCTCGTGATATTTCTGAACTTGGCCAGCAGGGCACTGCTGACACCGGGCACGACGCCAATGACATTGCCGAGGATACGGTGCGTGACCTCTGATTTCTTATGCAAAAATGTCATTTTCACCAATTAACAGAGACACCATAAAACAGGGCTTTTCAACCTCTACACCCCCAGTCACCCTCCACATATGCTATCAGCCAAATCCAGTCATTTGATATAAAAAGTAAAGTTTTTGATTCATAGTAACTGTTATTAAAATATTAACTGCGGCTACATAATGCTTATCAGATTTTGCATACACAATAGTTCAAAAATATCATACAGTTGTCTACAATTTCATGTTTTATCTTCTTTAGTTCTGTACAGTAAATAAATGACATTTACATTACCCTTATTGATTTGGCAGATTCTTTTATTTACCAACAAGGAACATTACACAATGCCAAGGGTTTTGTACAAGCAGGATTAGTATAAAACAGAGCTGAATTGAAATGCAGAAAATGTGTTTTTGTAATTGTTGTTGTCAACAACAACGTCAGCATCTCAAGTGTCTTGGTATTGGAATCACCATTGCCCATTAAAACCCCATATAGACTGACTGCTACTGTAGTGATAAAAATTCCAAGGGAAAAACAAGCAAATTCAACAAAACTTGGAATATACATAATGGAAACTGAAATCATGGGCCATTCCCCTCAGTTTAGTATCTTGCTCAAAAGCAGAATTGCAGTAAATAAAGAGCACAGCCTTAGGAGACATTCAATTTCTTTGAAGTGTGTGACCCAGATCTTCAATTTTTGGCTGAAACTTCCCACCATGCAGTGTCAAATGAAATAGGAATATTTGATTCACTGCCTTTTGCAGAGTAAACCATTTCAATTGTATCGTCCATGTCTTTTAGATCAGTGTTTCCCAAACTTTGCGTCTTTTGTATGCCCATAGCTTCTTAAGTATAGGACTCTCAAGACCCCCTTCACTGACACCAAAAAGATGTACTGTGTACAGAAAGAGACAGCTTAGAACTTCCACCAATTTTAACAGAAGCAGTTGTATTTAACATTGGAACAAAATGATTGGAATCTGAGTACAGGTATGTATGATCTAAATGGTACCAGGACAAAGACTGTTTGTGTGTGCTTTCAGGAGGAGCCAGGTCCTGGGCCAGGAGGAGGGCTGTATTTTGCTGATGGCCAGAGAAGGGTGGACTATGTTCTTGTCCATCACGGCAAAAGACGACATACGCAACATCGCCTCTCTGTCGTTTCTAATGGTAATGTGCCGTCTCAAAGCCCCACCCCTTCACGCAGGAGTACAAAGGGCGATATTACGGAGGCAGTGCTGGAGGCGGGGCTAGCGACGGAACCTGATGATGGACTGAAAGATAAAATCAGGGAGGAATTCGAGAGAGGACTTCAAGAAGAAGGCTTGGAGATCGAACGCGACAAAGAGGTGTGTGCCTACTGCATACTGTGCAGTATATACTAAATACTGCCTACAATTTTTAAAAAGAATGTTCTAAAAGAACGCACCATTAAGTAGTTATATTGTTGTTTTATTGTTACATTTATCACATGAACATAGAAACCGTGTGTGCACTCATGCATCTGTGTATCATTCATGCCACAAACAGGTTCATGTAATCTTTATATGTTGAGTCTTGAACACTCAGAGATGAGTTCATTTGTGAGTGCAGCATAACAAAATAAAAACAATCAAGAGATTCTCAAGGTGACCTTGGAACTTAAGAAGCTGAGACCCAGTTTAGCAGATGCTAAAGCCCTCCCACACTCAGTAAAGTCCATCTGGATTGAGGAGAGCTACTTCTCATTTTTAATAAAGGCAGTATTTTCCAAAGCAAGCTAACACCTCTCGCAAAGCAATTTTGTTTTCCTGCAAAACCACATCAGTAGCCCCTGGCAAGATTGTTGCGACACACAAGTGCAGTGGTTGTCAAAGGAGATCATTGGTTCTCTTTGCATCATGGATTTTCATAAGTTAAAGAAAGAAAAGCTTAGTATTTCTGAATAGGAGACTGGTTGAGTCATGCAGCGTTTGCTAGAAAAAGGCTTGTCTCATAAATCCAGATATCATTTGAAATGTTCTGCTGTTAAGGACAACTTCAAATGCATCTTTCAGTTTCTTATGCTGGTATGGGTCGATCTCACAAAAAAAATCACATTTAACTTATGAAAAAATGAAGACTATTTGTAAGACTAATCATATTTTCTTGCACTGTGTCTTGATTTTAGTGACCATGCTGTTAGTACAGAAATAAAAATGTTGAAAAAAAGATTTTTTTTTACGAATAGATTTTCAGCGTGTGTAGATTACATCTTTCCATTCATAGTACTTAAATGAAAAAGCTCGTGTAGGATATCCTTCAGTATAACATTTTAATCTTCATAAGACATTGTCCATATGTTTTTGTCTGTGTTAATCTGAAAGTGTCGATGGGTCTTTTACTTTGTCCTAAAGATAACCTGATGTGGGGGATATCTTGATGTGGGCTGTAAACTAAAGCGTGTAGTGTTTGATTGGTGGTTTAAATTTGAGTGCTGCTGTCTCCAGGCGAAAGAAAGATTATGGCTGATCCTCATAGCCGGAGGTGTTTGTTTTTGTATTTTTGTGTCACTCAGAATAAGGCCACTTTGGTACTGTAACAATTGCTTCTAACACTGTGTGTGCAGGCACGCGCGTGTGTGTGTGTCTTAATGGTTGTAATATTCATGACTAAATTACCTTCTCTGCATCGCAATTTGCATACTATCCGTCCTAAATAGTATTAAAAAATTCTTTTAGTATGTCCCAAATCATAGTATGTTGAAATGAGTATCCATAAAGTTCCCGGATGGTTTACTGTTTTTGGTGAAAATTCGAAATGTAGTAGATCAATGCACACTCAAACGCCTAATATTACCCACAACCCACCGTGAGAGGGCGGAGTTTAGTTAGTTTAAATTAAATGCATGATGCGTAACTGAATCAATAAATTAAACTATACAGAAAACTTTACATGACAAATAATAAATGAAGAAATGTTGGTAACACTTTAGTTTGGAGAACACATTTTCACTATTAACTACACAAATTTTCCTTAATAAACTCTTAATTTACTGCTAATTAATACTTTGTAAGGTAGTTGTTCGTTTAGGTTTACAGTAGGTATGGGTTAGTTAGGATTAGGGGATGTAGAATGCGGTCAGGCAGAATAATGCATTAATATTTATAATTTATAAATACTAATAAACAGCCAATATGCAAGCTAATAGGCAACTTCTTAAAACTGAGAATTGTTCCCCATACTAAAGTTTCACCAAAATGTTTAAATGCAAAAAGGTTGTATTTTGATTTTTGAGATTGTTAAGGATCACAGGCAAAAATCGTCACTTCCGTCACACGTTAGTATGTCGCAGTGTGTGCATACTCTTTTGCCATGCACTCACCTATTATCCCAACACAAAAACAGCACTTACTAGTATACTTTACCATTATATCATAGTATAAGTAGGTGAATTGAGACACAGGGCTTGGTCAGCTGCAAATTACAAACTGTATTATCCACACGTCTTACATCTCGGTTTCTCTCTCTTTCTTTCTGTCGCTCCACTTCTTTAAGTTGAGGACTGTCAGGTTCACTCGTCTACACGTTCCCTGGTCTGTTCTCAGTCGTGAAGCTGAACTTCTAAAGATCAGAGTCCCCACTAAAAAGGTGAGATTCATCTGTTCACTCTCAAGGTTTTTGCACATACAGTCTGAAATTTGCGTATGCGTTTTTTTGTATTTGTCATCCTAAAAATGTGTCGCGCACAGAAACCTTGCACACAGAGTCCGATGCGTGTTAATCCGTTGCCAAAAAAAAGCAAAACAATACAGCCTGACCCTGCGTTGGCTCTGCCTCTCTCCTTATCTCTCATTTCATCCCTTGCTTCTCTCCATTGACAGTACCGGCTCGCTAGGTAGGCTGTCCTCACTCTCTCTGCCTGCATTTTCTTGCATACCTGTCAACACTCCTGTTTTTCACACCCATTTGCCACCAGTCCTCATTTTTTTATGACAGACGAAAATATCAGAGGCAGTGTCTGAAGGTGATTGACACAACGTGAGGTCGTATTTATTTTTTAACGTGCGAAAATTTCGGACGCAATTTTTGGACTCTATGTGCAATTACATTTAGTTTTCAGCTTACGTTATTGATTCTCTCTGTAGTTGCAGCAATGTTACATTAATATGCCAGAGGAGAACTGGCCCTCCTGGTTGAGTCTGGTCTCTCCCAAGGTTTTTTCTCCACATTTATACATTTATAGTGGCGTTTTGGTTCCTTCCTTGCCACTGTTGGCACTAGCTTGCTTATGTGGAGACTGCTAATGTTGCTTCTGGGGGTTTATTCCCTCGTAAACATAACATAACAACGTATGCATTTAACTTTCTCATATACATTTCAATACCGTATACTCTCTATGTTTTATTTATTCATTTATTACTATTATTTTTGAAAACCACAATGTATGTAAAGCTGCTTTGCAACAATGGAAATTGTAAAAAGCGCTATATAAATAAAACTGTTGAACAGTTGAACTGAATTAGTTTTCAAAATATAAAGATATGTCAGAGACGGGTAGGTGAGATAGGAGATAAAAACATCGTCATTTTTGTAATTCTGTTTTGGTCATAAGAGTGGAAGAGAAATCACAAGAAATCCAAGTGCAAAAGACATCACGCTTGCCCCAACTCGGAGTGTCATTAGTGTCATGTTTTTAAGAGCTTTGGATTCATGATGGCCTTTGTAAGTGCTCCCAGTTGGCACAGCCTTTACGAGCAGTAGTAATGCCAAAAGTCAATTCCCAAGGACCCACTACAGAGAAAAAAATCTGAATAGCATGTACCAGGCTGATTATTTGGAAAATGTTTTCAAATTCCTGAAACGGGCGTTTGGCATATCCAACCGTACAGTAACGTGAGTCATCACCGTTATGTTTTCACACACGTTTAGATTAGTCTTCGAGCAACATCCTGAATGATTTGTCCTTTGAGGTTGTGAGTATATTAAATGATATAATCTGATAATGGTGGATTAGCTGTTGAGACATATGGCCCAACATCCCACACATGCTTCAGTTTGCACTCAAAACATAACGTGTCATTTCCACTGCGCATTAGTGTCACCATCGTCCGACCCTGGGCTGAACCCTTGCTGTCTCCTCTCTCTAGAGCTGAGGATGTAAAAGGATGAATGTCTGTTTAATTTCAGTTCCGTTATGCTTGTTTTTGCAGACGTATCAGCTGAAAGAAAAGACGGGGATAGTGGGCGTAATAAGCTCGTTTTGGGCCAAGATCAATCAGCCATTCCAGCCGGGCATCGCGGAGCCCCCAAACCCACGCGTACGTGTCCTATCGCAGCCGTTCAGCAGAGACAAGTTACACCTGTGAGTGCCAACACAAACAGCCACAATCATTAAAACACATACTGTATATCAAGCCTACACAGTAGCTTAATTGGTTTGTTTTTTTCTTTTGCAGATTTGATATCAAGTCAAAGAGCAGCTTGTTCAGCAATGCAATAAGAGGCCGAATTGTGAGTAGTATAATCACTTCAGCTCTTCAGCGATAAATACAAAGCAAACACAAATATCAGATAAACAGAGCATTTTAATTACTTGTAGATGTTTTAGTACTTCAGTTCTCTTTTTTCTGAAATCTGGAGTGATTTTTTATACCGAGCTTGTTGCATTGCATACTTCACTTTAAATGAGAAATGCATGCGGCCATAAGAATTTAGTTTTTTCTAAAAGCCTTTCAAATCATGATCATACCTGTGACGTGTTATAAAGGGCATCTTATGAGCTTACATGTACATGTCCGATTCTTCGTTTTCTTTCTGATCCATCTGTTGCTTTTGCAGGTTTATGAAATTCTGAGGCGCACAGCTTGTTCACAGTCCTGTCAAACTATGGGTGCGTTTCTGGAAATTGTGCCTTTTTTATATATTTTTTTCCAAATCTTACAGATATTTGACTAAATTCTCACTTTTCTCGATCACTTTCTCAGGCATTTCTTCATTGTTAGCTAAAGGGGTCTATGATGCTGCCTTCCCTCTGCATGATGTACGTTTCCATTTTACCCAGCTTGGGTGAAAATAGAGAATTCTGAGTAAATCGAAGGTAAATGATGTTGTGTTTTAGGAAAACCTCTGTTTTCTCATTACTTCAGGGTGACTTTGACAGCTCAGAAGATAAAGAACAATGTAATGACAGACAGGTGAGTCATGTGCTCTGCTCTGATTGGACAGCGGTGTGTCACGTGGTGATATACATGAATCAAAATATATTTCGAGTGTCACATGTTTATTGCAGGTGTTACATGATGAATGGGCCAATTATGGAGTTTTCTTCAAATACCAACCAATGGACCTCATCAGGTATTATTGTAGATGCGTTATGACCTACTTTTGTGCAGACTGTTATCATCAAAGCGAGCATCACTTCTTATTGCTCATACTTGGGGAATAATAGTTCGTTTATTTTTCTACCCTGTCACGTCGGATTGTTCTGTAAGCGTTTTATCTGTGTTTAACAGAAAGTACTTTGGGGAAAAGATTGGCTTGTATTTCGCCTGGTTGGGTGTTTACACTCAGCTGTTGATTCCAGCGTCGGCTTTAGGAGTCGCAGTATTTCTGTATGGATGCTTCACCGTAGACACCAATGTGCCCAGGTAAGCCCACACAAACACACATCAGAAGCCACAGTGGTTGTCATACTCTATATTCACAATTTTAAATATCAAATATTTCTCTACCCTACTGCTAAAGCCTAGTTTAAGCACACTTAAGTACATCCACAAATACTTTCTTTTAACATTTATAGTATTGCTTTTAGTATAAATACGTTATAATGTTACACCTACTGTATCTCTGAACATAAATAGATATGAATTATAAACCATTACAGAGATGATCAGGTTGTGCACAGACAATAATTATCCAACGCACATTTGTTGTATACTGTTTTTCTCTCTCTCTCTCTCTTTCAGTCAAGAGATGTGTGATGAGCGTCTTAATTTCACCATGTGTCCGCTGTGTGATCGTGTGTGTGATTACTGGCAGCTCAGCAGTATCTGCAGTACGGCGCGTGTCAGCTATCTGTTTGACAATCACGCTACTGTCGCCTTTGCCATTTTTATGTCCCTCTGGGGTATGAAGAATATTAATAGTGTCTTTGATGATAATCAATGCCATTCTATATATCACATTTTAAGAAATTGTTTTAATATGGTCCTATAAAGGTATATATGGCTAGATGTTCATTTGATTTATTATTGTGTGTGTGTATTTAGCGGCGGTGTTTCTAGAACATTGGAAGCGGAGACAGCGTTGTTTACAACACAGCTGGAATCTGACAGGCATGGAAGACGAAGAGGTAAGAATAGTCCAAATGTTTCCGGATCCAAAAACATGATTAAACGTAGCATCACGACACAACTCTAATTTGGCCTGTCGCCACTACATAATCACCTGATCTGATCATGATTAGACCTATTTGATCTGTGCGTCTCAATAATTTATTGTCAAATACAGACAAAAGATCGTCTTTCTTTGAAAGGGAAAAAAAGGAAGAATAAAGGACAGAATTACATGATAGCCCAATGGACCTTTTTCACATGTCTGTGATGATGCTTTCAACGGTCATCAGCATCATAAAATCCTCCAAGGTTTTTATATTTTAATTTGTTTCTAAATGTATGTACGTTTATATATAATATTTATTTGTATTATGTTACCTTTGGGTTGGGTGTTTCTTATAAAGGGACTATGGAAGTCATGGTAAATTTGACATCATTCTCTCTTTTGACTGCCGTTATCAGACTCTCTCTATTTTTTTTTCATTTTGTTGAAAGTAGTGAAAACACTATCGTTGAGTTTTTCTTTTTCTATTTGAGCAAATGAGAATGCAAAAAATTAATTTGTGGTAGTCTCCCATTCACCGCTATAGAAGTTTACACAACTATAACGACTTCCTCTGCTGAGAAACCCGAAAACGTGAAAAAGGTCCGTAGTCTACAATAATGTCTGTATCACTGGAACACTCCAGAATACTTCAGTAGCAACAAAGATCATAAATATAGCTAAAAATACAGTAATTCCCTTTATTCCAACTCAACACAGACTTCACAAGTAACTTCACACTGAATCCTAATGGCTTGGTCTCTGATTTCATTGTTTCTGAGTTCCTCAACCGTTAAGCTAAGAATGCTAATTCAGTCTGAAGTGTGCATGTGTCCTTTCTAGGCAGAAGGGCTTGATAAGACATGTGCGAGTCATTAGAATGTTTTCTGCTTAAAGCAATAGTTCACCAAAAATAAATATTTCTTTCTTTCTTTAGAAGACAAAAGAAGATTATTATAAGAAATGTCTCAGTGTTTTGTGTCCGTACAATGGAAGTCAATGTTGTTTGGTTACCAACATTCTTCGAAATATCTTCTTTTGTGTTCTGCAGAAGAAAGAAAGTCATAAAGGTGTAGAATCACAAGAGGTTAAGTAAGAATTGTCATTTTTGGGTGAAACAGTGGATTGGTCAAGGAATCAATCGCTCAATTGATTGTCATGCTAATGTGAACCAACAGGAAGTTCAATTTATTCTTCACTAAGCTCTGCCTCATTGGTCACTGTTTCTCGCTCAGAGAAATTTTATTGAATGTACCATAGGCATGAATTAGAGATTTAGGATTTCTGTCAACAAAGATTTTCAGTATTGTATTTGTAAAGTAGGAAGAATTAACTGTGACAGTGCAAAGCTTTTGTCTCTTGTTTTCTTCAAAGAAGTGATTAAATTACATGATTGAAAGCAGCTAAGATTAAATTAATCAAGGAAAATGTTTATCAAAAGCAATTAAATAGAAAATTCGACAGCTGATAACATTAGTAGAAATGAACAGTACTCTTCAACAATGCTTTACTATCCGAACCAATAGATAAACCAATTAATGTTAGGTTAACAATATTTATTATCTTTGAAGCAAAACAACTTTTTAACTTAATTTAGTGTATAAACTGCATACAGATGTTTAATTCTCAAGATTCACTTAAACATTCGCCAAAAATATATATATACTGTAGTGTGTACACAGATGACAAAGTAGTTTTTGAACAATTTTTATACAGTAAAATTGAGTATCGAAGCCACCCAAACACACAGATTTCCATTTGAAAAGAGCAAAGGCTTGTCTGAATATGAAAGATGCTGAGTGAGAATGCGGTTTGTTTCATTTTAAAGTGTGCATGAGTCGACGTTTATTTAGCCATCTTATTTCACAATGTAAAACACAGTCAACACAGTCTCATTCATGTTTTTCTTTGCTTTGATGCTGACCAATAGGACAGAGCTGAGGTACATGATCAGTATCCCCACCCTCGCTCTCTCTCTCTCTGTGGCACAAACAAACCCACACCATATTTGTCTCCCCGCTATTCCCCATCCCTTGTTCTCTCCCTGTTTCTCTCATTTGTGATTTTCACCACAGCAGGATAGTAAATACTGCATCTGAATCCACGGTGACGGTGTTTTGATGAATCAGCCCGGAATGTATAGCAGGAGGAGAGATTTACAGTGGATTAACTTTGTAGTAACCTGTGTGCCAGCGAATCCTTTATCGTGATTGTGTACTATTAACCCCAAAGCCATAATCCTGACCACACTGTACTTGTCAGATAATCTTTTGTGCAAAGTTACCTGAAACGCATTTTGTATTGTAAACAGTATCAAATATAAATGTATGTAAATGTGTTCATATTCTAAACAGAGAACCCAGCAGGTTATAAATGTGTTGCAAAGTGTTCCCAGAAACCCACAGGGTTAATGGATATTAATAAACATGCAATTTCGTACCTTGTCAGCCTACACAAACTGCATAATCGTCCCATCATTTAAGTGTCCCTGCCTCAAGACATGAATGATTTGATTTTATGCGTAAGCAAGATAATTATTTCTGTTTTTGTCTGTGAATGCGGTAACTATGGAGACAGTTTTGCTTGTGTATTTGTGTGTCATCCTTAACTTGTCGTTGGTGCTTTTAGAGATCAGTGTAGTCCTAGATTATTGCCTTTAATTTATATGTAAAGTCTGTGTGTGTGTGTGTGTGTGTGTGTGTGTGCGTGCGTGCGTGTGTGTGTGTGTGTGTGTGTGTGTGTGTGTGCGTGCGTGCGTGTGTGTGTGTGTGTGTGTGTGTGTGTGTGTGCGTGCGTGCGTGCATGTGTGTCTGTGTGTGTGTGCTTGTGAGTGGAGAGAAAATTGAACTGATATTACACATTTCTATATCTCAGAATGAGCTTCGGCCAGCATATGAAGACTTTCTCCTTAAGAAACAACAAAAGAAGGCCAAGAAAAAGAAGAAAGATGAGGTACAGTGAATCAAACTACTCATAGTATTGTTATAATAGGGAGTAATCAAATCCTCTTAATAAGAACTATATAAACAGCTTAAACACTGCGGCCACATGTAAAAGTTTAGAAATGTGATACGGAAAAACACATATTAATCAAATGCAATCAAACAGTGGCGGGCGTTAAAGTTAAATAAAAATTCTGTCATCATTTATTTACCCTCATGTTGATCAAAACCTGTATACACGTCTTTCTTAGGTGGAGCGCAAAAGAAGATATTTTGAGTAATGTCTCTCTGTGGTTTTGTGTTCATACAGTGGAAGTCAATGGGGGCAGTGTTGTTTGGTTGCCAACATTCTTCAAAATATCTTCTTTTGTGCTCTGCAGAAGAAAGAAAATCATACAAGTTTGGAGTGACATGAGGTTGAGTAACGATGAAAGACTTGTCATTCCTGGGTAAACTGTCCCCTTAAATTTCAAGGGCCCAATGCAATATCTAATCAATAGTCTACACTATTTAGGACCCAGGACAATATTTCCGTTTGTCCCCCTTTATAATAGCCTTGGTATAAACATATCAGTAGTATTGAATGTGAAGTTGTGAAGCATAGTTGACACACAGCTAAATTCTCATAATAATATTCATACTCCAGTCTTATTATATCCATTGCGTGACGTGAAAACAATTACCTGAGCTGGAATACCTGGAAGAGATTTCAGTCCTTACACTACAATGATTCCAGGTAGTTGAAAGATGACAGAAACATTGTGTGTCATGCTTTTAATCTGTGCTTTGTGTCACAGCCGGATACGGGAACAGATGACAAAGGAAGAGAGAAGCTCCTGTCTGCTAAAGGAGGGCAGTCGCCGGTGAGTACGGAGGGACGTCGTTTGTGAGAGTTTACTGTCTGTCTATGACAGAGCGAGCTAATCAATTTAACCAGAAGAGGCGGGGCTTCTGAGATAATACAGATAGATCACTGCTGTCAGTCACGGAATGGTCTCAGAAAGAACTGACCTACGCCGGATCCCACCTCCCCCCTCGCGTCTCATCCTCCACCCCGTCTTTCTTCACAATCTTCACTTGTCGTTAATTCAATTATTTAGATAAAGAATAGCACAGATTGTATTTTCTCTATCCGGTTTTTCCCGTTTGAAATGAGCAAACTGGTCGCAGTTTCACTTGATGAGATTTTGTGGATTTTTGTTACCGTCCTCGTGCCCTTGCGCACCCGTGACAGACCTCCGCCGCGCACACGCAACACGCGCACAGGCTCAAACACTAGCTCTCGCGTACACGCTTGCTACACACGCCACTGAAAGCAGATTACCTCTCTGTGTATTCCACACTAGATTATGCAGGATTAGAGCCAGAGCTGGATTAAAACACGCAAATTAGAGTGGCGTCCTTCCTCTAATCAAAGACACATGTTCACTGTGTATGTTCATGCGTTTACCTGAGAGCGTGTATGTTTTAATTCATATCTCATGTGAGGGGGTGTAAACCGTGGCGGTTTATACATTTAGAATATACGTACAGCACTTCAATCACTCTCAAAAAATGTTTAAAAAACATTTCTCAGCATCAGCATTGGCCAATAACTACTGATATTGTGCCAATTAACAGAAGTTTGTTCAAATATGCTATATTGCTTAAATATTTTAAATGTGAACTTTATTAACATGTCAAATGCTGTTTTGGCATATTTTAGTAGTTTGCACAACCACCATTTAGAAGCAAATCCTATTAAACTGATAGTTCACCTAAAAATACAATTTCTGTCGTCATTTACTCAACCTTTTGTCATTTCAAACCGCAGAACACAAAAGGAGATACTGTATTTTGAAAAATGTTGTTAACTGGACCTCATTCACTTCCATTGGTTTTGTGTCCAACTTTCTTCAAAATATCTTCTTTTGTGTTCCGCGGAAGGAAGAAAGTCATAAAGGTTTGAAAAGACAAGAGGAATTTTTACTTATGGGTGAACTATCACTTTAAGGCTTTCTTTAAAAAAAGGTGTACTCTTTTTTTTTTTATTATATAGATGAAAAATGGACATTTTAATCTTTGTATGGTTGATAATTTGAAGTGTGTGGAAGTCAGGATTTCATGTGAATACTGTTAGGTCATTCCATGTCAAGTCAACCAGACATCCCTGGCTAAATATTTAGATTTTGATTATTCTTTTCTGGAGAAAGGAATACCTAAATGATGAAGAAATCCAAAATATTAAATGCCATGAAAGAATCTTTACTGAGAAATTCACAATTACTCAGTAAACTTGTAGAAGGGGGTTTAAATGGCAATTTTGTACACGGAATGACCCTGCTTTGTGTCAAAAAATCCATAGTATTTACATAAAGACCTGGATTGCAAAGTATACGATCAAAGTATAGATTTATAATATTAGCCTTTATATTAGTTTTAATTATAGACCACTTCACAAGATGTAAACACTGGCCTAAATGCACTTGCGATTTCATTGTTTAAAAATGTAATTTCATTTTATTTTGTAAATCTTACATATATAATGACGTCTTAAATATATTATAACATTTTAATTCGGTTATAAATGTTCTGTTTTTTGGTATTTTTTTCTGTATTTTGTTCAAACATTTGTGCAGTGTTAAAAAACTGAAAATGGAAGTTTCTCTTGACCAGCATTGTTTATGTCTACCGAAGTCTATTGGTCATTGTTATCAGGCCAAAGTTAACTAGTACTATATGTTATAGTGACATTAGGTAACATCATGTTGTTCTTGTAGTTTGCCTCAGAGTCTCTATCATGGACGGACCGCTTGCCTGGGTTCTGCATGAACATATCCTCCATCCTTCTTATGGTGAGAAGCATCAGCCCAATGAAACCTAATGTTTCTTTCTGTGTTGTGTTTTTAATGTTTTCTCAATACTCCCGCATCTCTCTCTGTCAGGTTGGGGTCACGTTCTCTGCCGTCTCTGGAGTGATTCTGTACCGAATCATTGTTTTCGCTGTCATGTCAATGAACCCTGACCACGAGGCAAAGGCAAATGTGCGAGTAACCGTGACGACAACAGCTGTCATCATCAACTTGCTGGTGGTTTTGGTGTTGGATGAGATCTATGGAGCCATAGCAGCCTGGATTACAGAGCTCGGTGTGTGTGTGTCTGTGTGTGCTGGCCTAGAGACAGAACATGTGTGGCTTATGAAATGATGGCTATACTAGACTGACTATAAACTGTGCAATAGCAATAATGATGAGTGTGAATATGATATATGTTATACTTCCAGAGATTCCAAAGACTGAATCAACATTTGAGGAGCATGTGATCTTAAAAGCTTTTTTGCTGAAGAGCATGAATGCATTTGCTCCTGTCTTCTATGTGGCGTTCTTTAAGGGCAGGTAAAATGACAACAGACGCACCATAGCAATGTATCTCTCTTGTATTTTCGGTTGTGCTATAGAGTTGTGCGTCTACCCTGTAGTAACATATATGTACTGTATATCACAGCGTTGTGCCTATCCTGTATCATAGTGTTGTGTGTCTGTGTCCAGTATGTTACCTGTTTGTGATATTGTACACATTGTGTTCGTCTATACTGTATGTGCAGTATCACTTCATAGTGAACATTTGTTTTGCCGTTGTCTTTTACGAGCACAGATCATTTACACTCTTTACAATTACATCGCAAGATTTACAGGGATACGTTTTTTTTTACAAAAACTTTTCCAAAAGAGTAAAAAAATTGACAGTAGTACTTTGTTGCTATAGTCTAGAGCTTTTTATTTTGTATTTGTATAATTTCTGTGTCAGATCTGCAATTTATGACTGCAGTTTACAGTATATGTGATGTTTTTGTGTAGCTTAAGTTTGACTTATTGTTATGAATTTCTACAAAAATATTTTTTTATAAAAAATATATTTTAAAAATAAAAATCACAATATTATTTTAAAATTATTATAAAATTGTAATGCAATTACAGCTTTAAATTATAATTCCAAAACTACACCTGTTGTGTTCTGTGTCTATATATTACACATAGTGGCGTGTGTCTGTTGTGTTGTGTCTTCACTGTACAGTGTCATGCGCTGTGGAGGAATGTCCAGCATCGAAGTCCAGATTGTTTTTTAAAAGCATCCTCTTTATAGGTCATTGATGTCAATATTGTAAAAATCCATCATAACTCTGGTCTGCTAACTTAGGTTTGCCGGTCGTCCGGGTGACTATGTGTATGTCTTTAAGTATTTCCGCATGGAGGAGGTAATTATTAAAGCAATAATACCGTTTGCCTTTACCGTGTCAGCATGACTTAACTTCTTTGCTTGAACGCGTGTGTGTGTGTGTGTGTGTGTTTGCTTCAGTGTTCTCCAGGTGGCTGTCTTATTGAAGTGTGTATTCAGCTGGGCATCATTATGCTGGGGAAGCAGCTTATTCAGAATAATGTGTTCGAAATTGCCATTCCGTAAGTGTTACACACAGACACAGTCCTCCCTGTGGTCCCTTGACTAATTTTCGATGATTTTCCTAATTCTCTTTGTACATTAAATTTGCAATACGGTGAAGCAGAGCACAGGGAGTGTTTTTACTGTTTTTGTGTTCAAAAACGATGTTGAAGTTGTTATGTTTATAAAGGAAGCTGAAGAAGATGTATCGCGTTTATAAGGAAGAAAAAGAGGGAGCGGCAGATGAGGAGGACAAAGATTCCAAGCGAGAACCTCAGCGCTGGGATTTGGATTATGAACTGGAGCCCTACGAGGGGTTGAGCCCAGAGTACATGGAGATGGGTAAATTCTGGGATATCACATGGACTTAAATGTTAACAAAGTTTAGTGCTTGTTGCATCTTTCGTATTACTCTAATAATGTAAAATCTCTACATACATGTACAATTTCAGAAGAATTTTTTTAAATTGTACCTTTTCTGTTGCTCGGGTGGTACCCCTAAAGGTTCCTTTTTGTAGCTATACGGGTATACAACACATATAATGTACCTTTTTTGGGAACATTATTGTACCCTAATATTAGGCATTAGGGGTACAATACAATTAAATGTACCTTTGAAGGTACACAATAGGTACCCAAAGGGGTACAACACAACATTATGGTCTGTATACCTGTTAAGGTACCTTAGTGTACCAGCCCAGCGACAGAAAATGTAAAATCTTACACCTTTTTTTGTGACAGTATAGCAATGATTTGAGAATGATGTATGGCAAACACAAATGACCAACAGCAGACGTAAAAAATGTAAATCAGGTTAAACCAGTAGTGCTGAACAAAGTTATCCATGTTTCACATGCAAGTCGTTTTTGTGTGCCACCAATTGTTTTGTAAGTATGGAGTTTGCGTACATATCACAGCTTCAATGCGCTTCTAAATTGCTTCTGTTATAAAACACCTGAACGTAATATAAATGCATCCTTATGAGACTTATGACTCAACTTGCGGCACACTTGCCAAAGGGAAATCATTTACGCATGGGTTTTAAGATGGAAAGGATTTTTTTTTATCTTGTGCATGAGTAATTCTTATTCACAGACAGTCTTATTCAAATATAAACACTCCACGAAAAACCATGAAGACACTGGATAGCAAAGAGAGAACTCGTCGACTCGCTAGGCCTACAGCACAGACCAGTTTCGACCGGATAGCGCAGAGCAATTTGTGCAGAGCTTGGCAAATTGGTATTCTCTGCAGTTGGTCATTATTTGGTCACGACTTTGCACGGTTCAGTTAACTTAGCGCAACCCCTCTGCTGCAGTGATGCGTTCTGGTCTATTTTTTGGAGGAGAGGGTGTGTGCACAGGGATTTCCAGGAAAAATGGCCCACAGGTTGCCAGCCCTCTTATTTATAAACATGTTTAATTTATACGTGTAGTTTACGATTAGATGACATTTAGGGTTCTACAACGACTTGATCGAAATGGGTTTGATCAAGGACATCCATTCATGTACAGTATGTGTGTTTCCCTGTCGGCAGTTATTCAGTATGGATTTGTCACGCTCTTTGTGGCTTCCTTCCCGCTGGCACCGGTCTTCGCTCTGCTTAATAACGTCATTGAAATCCGTCTTGATGCGGCAAAATTTGTCACGGAAATACGCCGACCTGACGCTGTCAGTGCGAAAGAGATTGGTAGGAAATGTACCGATAAATATATACTTGCTCATTACACTTACACTATTTTATCCTAGTTTGCTCCGACTGACATTTGTTGATCTGTTTCCAGGCATATGGTACAACATCTTGAGTGGAATCAGCAAGTTTGCAGTCATTACAAATGTGAGTGTTAAAATGGGGGAATTCACTAAGAATCGCCATTCTTCTAACTAATTGACAAACTAATTGAGTTGCAACTTCTAACAGTGCAGTTTGAAATGAAACATCTGTCAAATATAAAATGTAGAATTATGCAAATCTCATCCTTTGAAAAAAAAACTAGGGCTGTCAAACGATTAATCGCATCCAGAATAAAAGTTTGTGTTTACATAATATATATCTGTGTACAGTGCATATTAATTTTGTATTTATAAACACAAAACATACACATACTTGTCTATATGTTTAGGAAATATTTAAATGTATTAATTTATATTTACTAATAATTTAAATTCTAAATAAACGTTTATTTTATATTTTTCTAAAATAAATGCATTTATGTGTATGTGTTCATAAATACAAAATTAATTAGCACAGTATACTGACATAAATTACGTAAACACAAACTTTTATTCTGGATGCGATTAATCAAGATTAATCGTTTGACAGCCCTAAAAAAACATTTTGGGGCGGTTTCCCGGACAGGCCTTAAGTCTAGTCCCAGACTATCTTAAATGTTAGAGAATTTACAGTGACATATCTTCAAATATATCCGTACAATTGTTTTGTCTCAAGATGCACACAGTAATGTTTTTTTTGTAAAGTATGTTTTTTAAAATGACTTAAAGCTCAGTGGTTAGAGCATGGTGCTAGCAACGTCAAGGTCATGGGTTCGATCCCAGGGGATTGCACATACTCAAATAAAACCTATAGAATAATACAATGTAAGTCGCTTTGGATAAAAGCATCTGCCAAATGCATAAATGTCTGGGAAACCACCCCTTTGCATTCATTTGAATTGATCTGAATTTTCAAAGGTTTTAAGGCTTTCTCTCTTTTCCCCTCAAGGCGTTTGTGATCTCCTTTACATCAGAGTTTATCCCACGGATGGTGTATCAATATTTGTATAGCGAGACAGGCACCATGCATGGTTTTACCAACCACACACTGGCTTATTTCAACACAAGCAACTTTAAACCTGGAACCGCCACGCATGACACAGACTTTGACCGACAACTCCGTATTTGCAGGTAACTCAACACATAAGTACACCTGCATACACACATACTGAAATTCACACATTCTTAACCACGAATCTTCTTCTAGGTACAAAGACTATCGAGATCCTCCTTGGTCTCCGGAGTCTTACCAGCTCTCTAAGCAATACTGGTCTGTTCTTGCTGCACGGCTGGCATTTGTCATTTTTTTCCAGGTCAGTGTTTTGAGTGTTGTAAGCGATAGCAGTTGTTCTTTCTTTACTTATTGTTAAATAAATATATTGAGTTAAATAGCTTGAATAAATGTTTGTTAAAAAATCTCTCAATTTACTCACCCTATTTACCATACCCATCTATGTATGTGACTTTGTTTCTTTTTGAATGCAAACAAATAATTGTATCCCTAAAATGCTGTTATGTTATATTCCTATTTGGGACTCAAAATGCTGAATCTCCAAAAAGTACATCCATGATTAAAGTAATCTAAGTGACTCTATTGATTTGTTTTCCAAAACAAAACGATACGTATGTGAGAGAAAACAATATTTTGAGCTTATTTATTAAATGATACAACGTGCATGAATGTAAAGAAGCAGATTCAAGCGCTAGATTCAAATATGAAAATTCAGAAATTCACTTTCGTTGTAACTCTGAAGCCACGTTATTTAAAAACACCATTTAAAATATACAAATGCCACACTGTTTTGAAAGTACAATCGTACCTGTTCAAGACACATGTCAGCATGGGACTGGTGACATTAGATGTTTTTTGTCTTTTTTTGTGATTTAGAACCTGGCCATGTTCCTCAGTATGCTGGTGGCATGGTTGATCCCAGACGTGCCTCGCTCTCTGAAGGAGCAGCTGAAGAAGGAGAACGCGCTTCTGTTAGAACTTCTGCTCACCGAGGAGATGGACAAGGAGTCACACTCATCGTCGACTACCAACATTGATAAAGTTGTCCAAAGTTTGGACGAGGAGCCACCAGATGAGCCACCTGTCTGCAGGGGAGTACTGCTAAGCCAATCAGATGAAGAACTAAAAGAACTTCAGGAAGTGAAAGAGCCAGAGGAACAACCCTCAGAGACACCTATAGCGTCCCCCAGTGATCTGCATGACGATAACTCTCCATCTTGTTCCCGTGAGGCTCTCAACACAACTGCACAGTCCCTGTCTGAAATACCCTGTCAAGTTGAATCAGAATGTTTAAGCCATTCTGTCCATTCGGTCAAAACAGCCTCGCTATCCCGGTACCAAGAGTTCCACTTAAACGGAAGTCCATCTGGAGACCCAAGTTCCAAAGCTAAGAGCCGTTGTCGAACCCTTCCCTCAAGGCACAAAGTCTCCAAGGAGGGTGCAACCAGACCCAGCCACTCCTCCACATACACGCACTTCGAACAAAAGGTTCCTCCATCTCCTAGTGAGTTTGCACGGAACGCCCCCAAAGCACTGACCAAAACCGTGCCCTCTGGAAGCCAAACGTCCTTGCCGACACATCTCCAATCCCAACCCGATTCCACAGGAATAGAATTGCCATCCCCATCAAAACCAGAGCTCACAATGACAGCCCTTCCTCGTCCATCATCCAGACCGGAGCTTGCAGACGGCCTTTTAACAGTCTTGCCACGTCCACCTTCTAAACCAGAGCTTGCGGGCAGCCAGTCAACAGGATTACCACGGCCTCCCTCCAAACCGGAGCTGATGGGGATCGCAATGAAAGGCCTTCTACCCTGTGATCCAGGCTCCAAACCTAAGGGGCGTTGTCAGACTCTTCCTCCGAAATACAGAGAGACTGCCGCGGAGACGTCAGCAAGACCTAGCCACTCCACCACCTTCACGCACCTGAATGAACAGATTCCCCCTTCACCCAGTGAGCTCAAACGTAACCCCCGTGTATGAATGTGGGAAACGTGGACAAACGCTCCACCTCTTTAGCACCTTGCATACAAATCTCTCAGTGCCAGGCAACCCATGCCATCAGCAACACATCTCTGATTCATCAATTTCTCATTGATGACTAAATGAGCGTCATCAGTGATTCTGGAGGATTGTTGATGGCTCGGTGGAGGTTCTCGTGAACCCTGACTGGGAAACCTCCTTGCATGAAATGATTAATACTTTACAGCTTGTGCATTCTGGGTATTGCGGTATTCTTTTGAAGCCACCTGATGTGACTCTTAAACGTTGTCTTATACTGTGACTTGCCATTCTGTATTTCAACACACAAAAACCTGTACAGACACGCACACACACATCAAATCTCATTAACCTAACCTCTTGAACCAGAACAGCTGAGATGAGAGAGGCTTGGGAATGTGGGCCAAAGGGCTTTTCAGTCCATACAGATTTGTTATTCAGCAAGTGGAACCTTCGTTTTGTGGGTTGTTGTTCTCTCGTTGGTTTTAAATGTGAACACCATAGTCCACCTTCAAAATGAGCCAAGTTGTTTGTGAAATCGTCTGTTTGTCTTCGGTGTCATTCGCATTGGCAAGTTAGCATGTAACTTGCTGCTTAGCAAGCTCATTACATATAAAATGTGATGTTTAAGTGGATTCATAAGACATGCAAAGCCAATTACTTACCAATAAGTGAATATTAGTTGCTTATGATTCTAATGGCCATACTGTAGTATTTTACACAATGTACATTTAACAATATGCTAGCACAGCTTAAATTCATAGAAAGCATGTTATATTCACTCACTGTGAATATGTTTTCAGGGAAGATATAGACCCAGATGGAAACAAAAAAGCCACAATCCGTACTAATGGATGATAAAATGAATACAGACTAGGCTTGTGCACATTGCAAAGATTTAGCAATGACAACCACATTTATCTTTGGGATTTGTACAGACTTATACCTTAATAAGTGCAAGATGAGTCATCCACATCTTTGGTCCTTTTCTGGACATAAAAGGCTGAAATTAAATATGATTATATTTGCAATAACTTTTATGAACACACTACATTTGAAGACCACATTAACTAAAAGCCTCAAATATCGTCTTCATGGGGTCTTTATGCACTGAGTAAGAGCCAATGTTAAGTGCAGTGTGCACGTGGCCACCGTGTATTCAATTTTCCGTTTGCGTCAGGTGTGTATGATAAGCACTGTGCTACAAACCAGCTTTCACGTAGAACATTCATGTCTATGTTATTTCAAGAGGTATTGAGAAACTTTGACAATATTTTGATAATAAAACCGTGATATTCATAATAAAAAAGGAAAGGAAGAAGTCTCTGTTACCTGTGACTTGATTTCTGATGACTGCCACTAGATGGAGACAGAAAACCCACACCTGAGACGGGACTGGTTAGACAGCCATCAGAAGAAACTGCTATGAGTCTGGTCACTAGTGTGTGTGCTGGTGGAGTGAGGGAGTCATATACCTTTACTTAGTAAAGATAACTGCTGTGTTTTATTGCAGCATTTAGGTGTTAGTCTTGCGTAACAAAAATGTGACAAGGATTAATTACCAGAATTTTAAAACAGTCCACCAGGATTTTCCCCAATGTATCAAAAGAGGTCCTGGTGGAACTGAGGTGTTTTTATTTTGAGGTTTTTATTTCATTATGTTTCTACAGCATATTGCGTGTTATCATTCAAAACCATACCAGAGTTGTTTTTGACTTCATTGCTATTAAAAGAATAGTTCACCTTCAAAATATAAACTATGTCATCATTTACTCACCCGGTTGTCATTTTAAATTTGTGATTTTCTTTCTTCTACATAACACAAAATAAGATTCTATTGTATGGACAGAAAACCAATGCAAGTCGACGGTTTTCTGTTACCAACATTTTTCTAAATATCTTCTTTTGTGTTTTGCAGAAGACAGAAAGTCCACAGGTTTGAAATGACAAGAGGGCATGTATATAATGACAGAATTTTCATTTTGAAGGTGAACCATCCTATCCCTTTAAAGTCGTTTTCTTTCATACTATTTAATAAAATCCCACAGGGGGCGCTAGAAGGTTTTTTTAGTTATTCTGATGCCCTGAAAGAGTCATTTTATCATAATCCTGTTGTCCTATTATGATACAGTTTTATAATGTAGAAATGCATATCTAATGTAAGATTTATTAGTTTTAAATTTTATTCAGATGAGTCCTGCACACATTCATGATTTTTTATATGCGACTAGGGCTGGGTGATGCTTTCTTATCCAATGACTCACAACAATGTGTTTCAGCAGTACATGTAGTTCAAGTTTTAAAAATGTGAAGTTAAATTGAGAACTAGTTTTCCTTTATCTTAATTCGCATATAGCATTGTTTTAGCAAAATCACGGGTTCAAGTCCCAAGGACTGTACGTTCAGTACACAGAACACACAAACAAAAAATGTGAATTCTAAATTTGCTTTAGATAAAAAAGCATCTGCCAAAAACAAACAGACTGCATATCAGATTATTATTT
>NC_079901.1:22369770-22489770 GCF_024868665.1 Triplophysa rosa | reverse complement strand
GCGGTTTGCATTTTATCTGTTGTCATCGATTGGAGGCGTACTGGCTCTTCACGATGTGAGTGGTTTTGTTCTGACCCGAGACTCTTTTTGAACCTCTAAATGACCTCCACACAGCTGAGTATATGTGTGTTGAAGCACATGCAGAGATTCTCAGGAGAGACCTTGAATCAGCATGTTTTTGTGAGACATGCCTGAGGGGTAAATTAGTAACATTTCCCCACCTGTGAACAACTCCCGCTCTTAAAGAAAGATCTATTAACAAGAACAATAACAGGCATGAACAGGCCTACACACACACATACTCATACTCATTTGCAAGGACAAGCACCACTATTGCTCATGCATAGGGTTATACAGTACATATTTTTAAAATTCAACTCAAGAATCCTGGCCAATGACAAATTGACAGGAGTGCGGTTCTTTGCTAAACCTAATGTTGTTATTTAGTAAATGAAAAAATCATTTATTTATTATTGTATTGGTTTGTGCAATAGAAACCTTGGTTTTACGACCTACGAGAAGTGTGGGCAGGATATCCAAAACAAGTAAGTGTGACTTTTTATTACAATAATTAACAAGAGCAACTTTCTTATTGTGCTTTAAGAGCAAGAAAGTGCACATGTATGTTGAAGAGCATGTGTGTGAGAGGCTGAAAACCAGATTTAATATTTGCATGCAGTTCTGGGAGTTTGTGTTTTTTATGACAGGCGTGTTTGCTTTGTATGTGTCTCTGTATGTGTGTGTGTGTCTATACAGTCGCTGCTGGATTCTCAGTACTGGTATTACATCATTGAGATGAGTTTTTATGGATCTTTACTATTCAGTGTGGCTGCAGACATAAAACGTAAGGTAATGATGAGCTACTGTAAATTATCAGTCTTTACATCAGTTTACATACCGTGATACTGTTATTACACATGCGATTAGATCCACGCTATATCTGCTAGCCTGTTATTAATGTCATAAATGAGTTAGCAAGTTACTTTACAAGTAATAACATGTCAATATAATGCAAACAATGCATTGAGCAGGTGTTAAAGTGACAGTTAACCCAAAAATAAAACTTTTGCCATCATTAACTCACCCTCAGATTGTTCCAAACCTGTATACATTTCTTTGTATTGCTAAACACAGAGGAAGATACTTGGAAAAATGACAGAACCCAGCAGATCTCGTCCCCCATTTACTGCCATAGTAGGGAAAATAAATACTATGGGAGTCAATGGGGGACCAGATCTGTTCGGTTACTGACATTATTTCAAATATCTTCCTTTGTGTTTAGCAGAAGAAAGAAATTTATACAGATTTGAAACAATCTGAGGGTGACTAAATGATGACAGAATTTTTGGGTGAACTATCCCTTTCAAATGTTTAATAAATGCAATTACTTTGACTATTGTTACTAGCATTTAATCCATATGCAAAAGTAATAAATTGGCGCTTTGTGTAAGAAATATAGAAAATGAAAAAGATATCGGATGTGGATATGCTTTTAAAGGAATTGCCTGACTTTCCCTTAGTTAAGTCAATTATTGTTTTGGCTTTATATAACTTGTCATACCTCAACAGATACTGTAAGTATATTCAGGTTTATGAATCTCTCTCTCTCTCAGGACTTTAAGGAGCAGTTGGTCCATCACTGGGCGACTTTAACTCTACTGTGCTTCTCCTGGTGTGCCAACTACATCCGCATTGGCACGCTGGTCATGCTCGTGCACGACACATCTGATGTCTTACTTGAGGTGAGGACAGACTATGAAGGAAAGAGACAGATTAAAAAAAAAGATGAGCCTATCATCATAAGACATCACAATGTCACAAGCTCAGACACCAAAGTCTACATCAAAAATATGAACTCAAACATTTGTACATTACAGTACAAGTCTAAACAGTAGTATTTAGAACCTTGGGGAAATGAACCATGGTTTTGCACTATTATCGTAAAAGCGTAGTTTTCTTTTTTGGTGGATTTGCATTGATTTTGCATAGTTTTACTACTAATATCATGGTCAACCTATGGCGACTGTAGCGAGACGATGTTTAGGGTAAATACAACAGTTAAACTATAGTTACATTTTTAATCTTAAAAGCCATAATTTAATTTACAATAAGGGCTCTGCAACAACATTAACAAAATTCGAATGACACGGGTTGATCTTGAAAAAATGTAAACAACTTAAATGTGAGTTAAAAGTTCCCTGAGCTACAGTATGAAAAAATCCTTTATCTATTTACATAATTTTATATATACTGTATATAATTTTATGTATTATTTATTGATATCTTTATTTTTTTGTGGTCCTTCAGAGTGGGTTGAGTTATTATATTGTGAGTTATTTTGTATCGAGTTATTGTTGTTTCTCTGTATGTCAGTGTGCCAAGATGTTCAACTACGCCGGATGGGAGATTACCTGCAACAGTGTCTTTGTGGTTTTTGCTCTGGTCTTTATGGTAACCAGACTCATCATCTTTCCATTCTGGTAAGTTTGTGACAGAGGTAGGCTAACTGTGTTGGAGACTTTAATTGGGAGTTTAATCTTGTGTCTGTGTTGTGCAGGCTGATTCACTGTACGTGGGTGTCTCCTCTGGACCAGTTTGAACCCTTTTTCGGATATTATTTTTTTAACGTAATGCTGGTGGTGCTGCTGTTATTGCACGTGTTTTGGGCCTCTCTGATTCTTCGCATGGTCAAAAAGTTCCTCTTCGGAAATGTTAGTGAACAACACCCCTCAAACACCATTCATATCCATCTGTTTTTTTACATTTACATTCATTGGTTACAAAGACAGTAATCCATTTAATCAGCATTACTAGAAACTTCTTACTAAGAACCTTTGTGCATCAATAAAAAATGTCATAAATTCTCTCTCTTTCTGTTTAGCTAAAGGGTGATGAGAGAAGTGATGAGGAAGAGGATGAGGAGGGCTCTGAGGAACAACACACACACACGCATTCTAATGGATCTGTGACAAGATTATCCAATGGTCATTGACACATTTAGAGACATTTCATACATACAGACACAAATAACCTTTTTAATGCCATGCATACATTTATGTCCATATTGGACACATAATTCATCTGTGAATTTTCATTTTTGCATCGCCTTTCATTGAGGTGTTAATATGTACAAATGCTGTTGTAACTCAATAAAAGCAATTCAATTCAATTTTATCTATATAGCGCTTTTCATAATGTGCATTGTTCCAAAGCAGCTTTACAGGAGAAAATAAGAAAAACTGAAAAACACAAAAAAGGTAAAACACAGCACAGTGCATGGTGTTTATAGAACAAGCAAGATTATTATAGTAAATAATATCTAATAAATGCAGTCTCCCGGTGGTTTATTTAGCATATTTTGCATTAAGTGAAAGCTTGGCTGAAAAGATGTGTCTTTAATCTAGATTTAAATTGGGAGTGTGTCTGACCCTGGAATAGTATCGGGAAGGCTATTCCAGAGTTTAGGTGCTACGTATGAGAAAGCTCCGCCCCCTTCGGTGGATTTAGTTATTCTAGGTGTTATCAAAAGTCTGGAGTTTTGAGATCTTAGAGAGCGTGATGGGTTGTAATGTGATAGAAGCTCTGTTAAGTAGGTAAGGGCTAAACCGTTTAAGGCTTTATAAGTGATTAAAAGAACTTTAAAGTCAATACGATACTTAATGGGTAACCAGTGAAGGGTTGATAACATTGGGGTTATGTGATGGTATTTTCTGGACCTGGTTAGAACTCTGGCAGCTGCATTCTGAACTAGCAACAAATCAAATGATATCCCAGACTTCAAGTAAATCTTCATAACATACTTATGCATATCTGCACACAAAAACATAAATTAATACATTAAGTTAGCACGTGACAGTCAAAACGGTATTTTAAATAATCTATATACTATTAAATAGTTTTCATATAAAGTTCACTAGCTTCCTATATACAGATGTTACATTGTTGCAGTATGTACAGTACAGTAAATCATAGCATGTTACTTGTATTTAAAATTGTACTTGTCGTTCAAAATCGATAAACTAGACTGGGATATGAATGTAACACACTCTCAGATACCCCACATAGATCTCAGATTATTGATGTATTCTTCATCATCAGGGATTTCAATACTCAGACCGTCATAATAGTCCTCAAACTCTGCATAGGACACGCTTTTGTTGACCTCTCCTGCTTGCTTTATGAAGGCCCAGAAGTCAGCGTTTGGATCCACTTCTGTCGACGATTCAATATAAAAATTATAACATAAACATAAATCATCTGTGTAGCCCATGTTGTGATGTTGCTTTTATGCATTAGGCGCACTCCGTTACATTGGTAAGCCTTACAATAAGGTTGAATTTGTACACATTATTTATGAAAGAGAATCTTTTTTTACAGCATTTATTCATCTAATAATGTTAATGTATTAATCTAATGTCCTTTACCACATAATATACTGTACTGTACTCACATAAACTGCTTAACGTATTGTAAACTAACATGGAATTGCAATAATCATTAGTATATATATATATATACATTAAGATAAATCTATATGAATAAATGCTGTAAAATTACTGTTCATTGTTATTTAATAATACCTAATGTAAGGTTTAAATGCTAACAAATTGAACCATTGAAAAGTGTTACTGATGAATTAAATATGGTCTGTACTGAGTTTATTTTTTAAATTACACATAGATACCACATATTTAAGACTACTCAATGATTGTCGTACAAGATAGATAATCATTCAATAAATACTATTACAATACCTAACTGCCTATGAACAAGAAACAAAATGATCAATTGGCTCACCGTGTGTTGTGTACGAGTCTTGTTTGCCTCTATAGAATTTTTCAACATCACTCATGGATATGCAGCCAGTTTTATTTGGGTCAAGCTTTACATAAACCTAAAAAAACAAAGGGAGACATACATTCAATACAGCAGTAAATTTACAGAATTGAGACTCAAGTGCTCAACGGCGCTCTCTGGAGGACAACAGCTGTCAAATGCGTCTCTCACCTTCAGGAACAAGGCCTTTCTGTTCTCGCTCATCTCCCCGGTAACGGCACGCATCACATCGGCGGGGTGCACCCGCCCCTCAGCACACCGACTCACAATCCTCCACACCGCCTCGAAGTCCTGATACACACGCAGAACACAATAACGTAACCACGTAGCATGCTGATCTAATGTTCAACATGCCTGGTGTTTGTGCATGGACTTTGCATGCAAATTTGTTTTTATTTTGTTCTCTGCACCTGTTGAGTGAGACACAGACGGTCCATGAGTGATTTTCTGAGAAGCTCTTTTTGTAGAACACTATCTGCCTTTGAATCCAAGTTCTGCAGATGTCTCCCTAGGTGGATCAAGGTTTGGACCGCACGTCCCCTCAGCCTATCACGCACCACATCTGCAAAACATCCACCAATCAGGGCGCTTAATTCCAAGTATAAATTCCATGGTAATCTATTAATTTACCTAGCAAGATCAATGTACGAATGGCTTTGATTTTCTGTTCTTCACACATTAAACCAGGATGTATTGTAAGCTACAAAAAAACCTAACCTTTTTGACAGGTGTGTTTGTGCATTTTCATGTGTTTGACTGAATGTGTGTTGTCAGTTGCCAACTCGATCTTCCACAATCGTAGAGTGACTTGTAAACGTGCGTTTATTTATTTGATGCTCACTGCCGGCTGCACTTTGTCAACCCTCAGTTTAGCCCAGTAAATGCCAATAAAAGTCCCAATGGATTTTTACGCCCATCTGTTTTGACTCCAAAACCTCTACGTAAATGAAACTGAAAATGGGCCAGTGGGAAAGAACGTGTGTTATGTATTAACCTTGAATTGCCTTCAGGGTGTTTCTTTCATTGATTTCCTCTTCAGAGAGATGAAACAGGCTTTCCCCATACTGGAATCTGTACAAAGAAAAACTTGCTTACACTTCACTTGCTCGTCTGTGTGCGTGCGTGCGTGCGTGCGTGTGTGTGTGCATGTGTGGTACATACAGCAGGGCTCTCTTGGCCGTCTCATCCACATCAGTAACTTTGAGAGATATGCGTGGCTGCTGTCTCAGGCTGTGGGGGAGGTGTGGGCCGTCTGTACAGAAGTGAAGCTCGGCACCCTGGGTGATGTAGGCAGAGTGTTAATGAGGTAATATTGTGTGTGTGTGTGTGTGTGCGTGACAGATGATGAGTGTGTTGAACCTGCGAGATGTCCTGCAGGCTGTACGGTCTCCCTCTGTTCTGATACACCCCACGAGCGATAAAGGGCAGAGCGTTCCATCTGAAAATATATTAAAACAAAACTAGCTATTATGCATCCAAACCATACACACTGTAAATGTTTCTGACAAATATTTGTGTGCGCATGTGTTTGTGTTGCATTTGTGTACATGCAAAACAACACAGACTGACCTGTTTTTACCGAAATTTCTGTACTCGTACACTGTCAGCGTTTGGTCACAGGTGAAGAAGAAACCGATCAGCTCTCGACACGCTTCACGTCCACACCTGTAAACCAAACACACACTGTAAAACTTTGCTGTAGTTTTGCAGCAGGTTTGCCAGTAATTTACTGTAGATTTAACAAAAACTTACCTAGTTCTTATATTTTCTTTCATTAAACAAGACTGGGTTACTTTTCTTGTTATGTAAATGTATCGTAATTTATGAAGTTTTAAATATTTTTACTAGAAAACAGAACAAAAATGCTCAGGAAGAATGTTATTTTTGCAATGTAATTACAGTAATGAGACCAATCTCTTCTAGCTCATTTTGAATCTCAAAAGTCAAAGTGTTTTACTTTTGATTGAAGTAAAGTTTAACTCAAATTATAAGCAGTACTAATAGGAAAATATTAAGTAGAAATCCAATCTACAGTAAGTTACTGGCAAAACTGCTGCAAAATTACAGCAAAGTCTTTCAGCGCACGTGCCACAGATAATAAAGCAAATATGGCTAAATCTCCATTACAATATGATAAAACTAACCAATAGTTGAGACTACCTTGATAAAATCCTGGCGTTAAAGCGGACCTTGTTGGACAGGAGGTTCTCTGTTAAAGATGTCTGGGTTTTTACTCTAAAGGCACAACAAAGAAATCTACAGTAAATATCAAAAATAACAAAAAAGAAAGCATAAGTGTGCACGGAAACAAAAGAATGCATTTTTTAAACATTATTAACAAAGTTTACCCATTTCTTTGTTATTTGGTGTGTTTATCATCTGACATGCAACAGAAATATTATTATCACATCTTCTCAATAAGCCTCACGATTTGACAAGTCACTAATTATGAATAAAAATACAAAATTGATAATGTCCCTTTAACAATCCTCTTGTTGTGGGGATTGAACCACTATGACCTTCTCCAAATCCATGAGTATGAGACAGAGAGAGTTTCATATATGAGTCATGTATGTGGGCGGGTTTTACTTAGTGTGGTGAAGAGTTCTCGTGTAGCGTGGTGGGACGCTCGTGGGACTGACAGACACAGCATTCTGTTCCGGATCGCTAATGACAGCCCTGCGTGAGCATTGAACAACTCTCACCATGTTATTACTCACCAAAGATACAGACAGAGAGAGAGAGAGAGAGAGAGAGAGAGAGAGAGAGAGCGAGATTGACCTCGACAGCTGATCCACCATAACCTGCTCTATTACTGCCTGTAGTTTCCTCTCCTCCGTAAGCCCCTCCTACACACAAATATATCAGCCAACCATATGTACAATTCTTCTGGAGCGTAACAAACACAGACGAACAGAAAACACATGATTGGTTGTGTATAAGTCAATACAAGCTTAAAACTGAACTTACTGCATCCCTCATCTTCTTGTTGGGTCGTACAGTGTTGGACGGGTTATAGCTGGGTTGTGCTGGGGTTTCAGAGGTCAAGTCGGGTGGATCTGTGTTTGATTTATGGGTGTACAGTGGACTTCTCTGTGTCGGGACCCTGCTGCTCAGCTGTAGTGATTCTCCATGATCCACCAGATTCTTTTCTTTTATATTGGTCTCAAAACACTGGAGGAAAACACACAAGACTCTTCTGTAGTGAAGTGTTGAGATTGTGGTGTAGTGTGGTAGTACATGCGATGTATGTTTGAATCACTTACCCACGTGCACCACATCCTCTTTTTACTTTGATTTCTACTTTCAACCACTAACAAACACCCAGAAATGAAAGACTGCTTATTTTTATAGCTTTGAATGGGTACCTGATTTGAGTTTGTGAGGGCAGGAGAGCCCCAGCTAAAAGCTGATACATCTCTTGAGACAGCAGCATCCTTGGGAATGATGGCAAGATACTGTCAAACAAGACAACCAGCAGTTTGAAACCTATCCTAAGTTTACATTAAATACAGTTCATTTTTCTAATTAAGTAAAAAGGTGAACATCATACAAATGTACACAAATGTTATAATTTTTAGGCCTTGTTTCCCACCTCGTTCAATGCGTCTTGTAGCGTATCTAACTGCAGCACTGGGACTCTGTTACAAAATAATATACAATGTGACATATACGATCATCTTTTGCCTGCAGCTTATCGTTTTTATTTCTCTAAACTTACTCTGCTGGCCTTGGCCCGCGACGTGCTTCTGTATTCTTGGGCTTCAGAAAACAATAAACATACAAATTATTAATAACATCATTGTTCTGATAAATGCCATGGTCGGTTATTACAAAAAGCGCACTTACCTGGCGCGGACTTTGTTGTATAGGTAAAGTCTTGTTATTTGCGCTCATGATGAATAAAATGGATAAATATTTATTAAAATTAACAGGTCTAAAGACGATTTTTACTTCCGCCCCTTTGTTGCTATGGTGAAATCAAACACGGTGAGTCTCAGAAAGCGCGTCACTCTTGTCATCACGCAAGGTTTCTGGGTAATGCAGTCAACAATGCTGGACAGATGGAAAAACACACAAGATTCTGTAAAAACTGTATATGAAAGACGTCATCATTATTTAAACTTTTTTTTAAGGAAATAAACAGTATAAAAATACTAGTATTTATTATGTGTATGGTCAAGTTTTAGATGAATAATTCTTGACATTTTATAAAAATTTTAAATAATTACATTTAAAGCCACTAAAACCTCTGTGTAAATTTTACATTTACCCTAAATGTAAATAGCCTATAGATATTTAATATACATCTATATTTTAATGTACAAATGTGCACATGATGCTTTTATTCTTCAGCTAAATATAGCAAAATTATGCAAATCACGATTTATTTTGCTTTTGGCGCCCAGTAAATATGCGGGTGAAGTGCGTGGTAGTTGGAGACAAAGAGCCACGCGCATCATATTTTTCGTGACATGGTGGGTGGTTCTGTTAAAGTCCTTTAAAAAGATACGGAGATACACAGACAGAGAGAACGGGAGTGGGCAAATCCACGGCACCATGACGCACGGGTCAGAGCATCTCCTTCAGTGATGCTCCATTGAATCATTTATCTACAGAAAACCAGTACTGCTCGAGACAGTTGCCATGGACTCTCTCGGCTGTCTTGTCTTACGGATATCGGTTCTTCTGTACGGCACTTGCGGGGTTCTTGCATTCATACCGGGAATAACGGAACCGGAGTTCATCCGCCGGTGTGTGCTGGCGCACAATGCGCACCGCTCGCGCGTCTCTCCACCTGCGGCCAGTTTGCACTCTATGGTAAGACAGGTGCTCTCAAGTCTCTGTTATTCTGCTGCCCTCTTTATGCATGGTGTAGTGAGGACTAATATTCGTTTCTCGGTTGTGTAACCAATAAAATAGGCTATGTATGTTGTCATATTTATTTGCGTAGTTATTGAAAGCAATCTGTTCTCGGTCTGCTTTCATCTTCTGTTTTTATCTTTTCAGGATTTCACAAATAAATTAAATTGTATTTAATCTGGCTTCTTTTGTGCTCTTTAGATATGCATCTATAAATATAGTAGAGATTCACCATGGTCTGCTACAAAACATGCCTCTTTGTTTTGTGCTCCAGATAAACAGATACAGTACAATAAATCGTTCTGGTTGTCATGGTAATAGAAAGAGCTTTTGTATGAGCAGTGTGTTTTTTGAGCTGCAAGGAATGGTTCCCTATTGTGTCTGTCTTGATCTGTATCAGATTTTTAAAATAGAGCAAAAGGAAGAGTCAACAGCATTGCAATATGAAATCACACAACTACACATCTTTTGTTGTTCTCAGGTTCATTCTCAAGTGAAACTGAATTGACACATTTACACCGATTGAAAAGATTAACTTTTGCTGTACTGGCGTTTTCCACAGTCATGGGACAATGAATTGGCCAAAGGAGCAAGGGACCGGGCGAGACACTGCAAGGCCTCTCACGCCCCTTCCATGGCACATTTCGGACACCCAATGTTCGGGTGGATGGGGGAGAACATCTGGTTAGGAGTTCCCTTTTCAACCTTCTCAGTGGAGAACGCCATACACAGATGGAATAAAGAGGGAGCATATTCTCTCAAAACAAACAACTGCTCGAGATTGTGTGGCCACCACGCACAGGTATACTTAAATTAAAATCTCTTACAGTTTATTTAAACTTCTGCTCATCAGTCTTATGTGTAATTTTTTTTATTTTTTTTAGTTAATGTGGTCTACGAACTTCAAGGTGGGCTGTGCTGTTAACGTGTGCACTAAAGGAATCGAAAACTTCTCCTCACATCCGGAATCCACCATTTTTGTCTGCAACTATGGCGATTCGTACGTTAGATTTACATTTGAATATTCTGTGACATTCTAGATGGGTAACAGGTTTATAGAGCAGATTGTGTGTCACAGAAATAGAAGAAATAGATAGTTGTTGACTTTGTTAAATATTGCATTGATACAGTAAAAGCAATATTTAGTTAAGAAGTATGTCCACTTGGTAAAATTTCATTAATGATATTCTAACATGTTCAAATGCAGGGGACAAGTTCATGGTGTGACTCCATATATACCAGGTGTGGCTTGCAGCGGTTGTGGCTCAGAGATCTGTCGAGACAACGTCTGCAGTAAGAACTTTTACAGTGTGCACGATATTGAGATGTTACAATAACACACAAAATATTGGTTCAAATATACAGTATACAGTCTTAAAAAGAAATATAACAATGCACTCAAACCTTAGATTTGACACAATGTTTCTCTTTGCAGGATATGATTGGTTCCCTGGTTGGGACTATGGCCCCACCTCTTCAGCCCAAAGTGTCTCCAATTGGCTGATGTATGTTGGACTACAAGGAGTTTGTTGGCTTCTTAACTTTTATGCAACACATTAATGTCATTCTGTTAACCTGTTCTGTTCCATTTCAAACTCCTCGTCAATTTTTATTTCTTCAATTAACATTGTCGAAAACAATAATAAAATGTGAAGAAAATTTCTCTATAGCAAATATATATATATATAAACTGTATATAAACACTGTTTGCTCACTGTGTACCACATTTATTTTAGTATCATACACAGTAGGTCTACACGTGCATTATTTAAAGACTCTTTCACGTAAGTACACTGTAAAAAATATTCCGTAAATTTTACGGTAAAAAACCGGCAGCTGTGGTTGCCAGAACTTTACCGTCAAAAGTACGGTTGCAACGTTATTGGTTTTACGGGATTGCACCCACTGTACCGTATATTTTACAGTTAATAATTTTCTTTTTTACGGTTCATAACTGTCTAATTTACTTGTTTATGCTGTTATAAAAACAGTTTATACCTGTCAAATTCCAGGATTTACATTGTATTAATTACGGTTCATAACCATCTTTTTTACAGTTCAGCACTTTCTAATTTAAAGGTTTACATTGTATTAATTACGGTTCATAACCATCTTTTTTACAGTTCAGCACTTTCTAATTTAAAGGTTTACATTGTATTAATTACGGTTCATAACCATCTTTTTTACAGTTCAGCACTGTCTAATTTAAAGGTTTACATTGTATTAATTACGGTTCATAACCATCTTTTTTACAGTTCAGCACTGTCTAATTTAAAGGTTTACATTGTATTAATTACGGTTCATAACCATCTTTTTTACAGTTCAGCACTTTCTAATTTAAAGGTTTACATTGTATTAATTACGGTTCATAACCATCTTTTTTACAGTTCAGCACTTTCTAATTTAAAGGTTTACATTGTATTAATTACGGTTCATAACCATCTTTTTTACAGTTCAGCACTGTCTAATTTAAAGGTTTATGTTGTAATAATTACAGTTAAACTCTATAATTATTTGCTAAACATTCAGATTTAACCTTTAAGAAACTATTAAAATTACTGTTAAACTAATTGATAAATATCTTACATTTGCAAACCTAAATCAAATCATCAAAACCCATCAAAATCTATAAAAGACAAAGACATCAGTGAGGTCCCAAGTATCTTTAATAAAGACTGGCAGGCATTTAAGACAAAATATTAGTGCATTTTTCTGTTCTCGTGTTTCAACTGGTATACAGTGGTTTAATTAAAATCGTTCAGTCCAGTCTACATTTAAAGTGATGCTTCACCCAAAAATGAAAATTCTGTCATCATTTACTCACTCTCTTGTCATGTCAAACCTGTACTGTATATATTTCTTTGTTCTGCTAAACACCAAGGAATTTATTTGTAAGAATGTCATTTACCAAACAGATCTCATCCCCCATTGACTCCCATAGTATTTTTTTCCCTACTATGGCAGTAAATGAGGGATAAGATCTGTTTGGTTACTGACATTCTTATAAATAGCTTCCTTTTTGTTTAACCGAACAAAAAATGTATACAGGTTTGGAAGAACCTGAGAGTGAGGAAATGACAGAATTTTCACTTTGGGGAGAACTATCCCTTTAAAGTGATACTTCATGCTTAAAATCAAAATTTCCCCATGTTTTACTTACCCTCACGGCATCCTAAGTGAATGTGACTTTCTTCTTGAAGAATAATGCAATCAAAGTAATAATACCACGTATTCTTTGACTTCCAAGCGGCAGAATGTGAGTGAATGGGGGGGATTTTTTGAAGCTCCAAAAAGTGCATCCATCGATGAAAGAAGAACGGCTCGACACGGCTCCGTGGTCTTAACAAAGGTCTTCTGAAGCGAATCAATGCGTTTGTTTAAGAGAAATATGCATATTGACAACGATATTAAGGATAATGTCTAACAGCCGCTGCAGGCGAAAGAGAGGCTTGTTTTTCCGTTAAATGATGGCGACGAAAGCTCCCGCCCAGAAGAGGCGGTGTTTATATTGGCGAAAAATGCTGTTCGTCACAGGAACTTACTTAGGGTGAAGACTCTGCGTCATTTGCCGGAGAAACAAGCCTCTCGCTCGCCTGCAGCGGATGTTGGACATTATCCTTTATAGCGTTGTCAATATGTATATTTCTCTTAAACAAACGCATGGATTCGCTTCAGAAGACCTTTGTTAAGACCACGGAGCCGTGTCGAGCCGCTCTTTGATCAATGGATGCACTTTTTGGAGATTTAAAAAATTGCCCCCCATTCACTCCCATTCTACTGCTTGGAAGTAAAAGGATACGTGGTATTATTACTCTGACTCCATTATTCCTCAAGAAGAAAGTTACATTCACTTAGGATGCCTTGAGGGTAAGTAAAACATGGGGAAAATTTGATTCAAGCCTGAAATAACCCTTTAAGAGATTAAAACTTGGAAACAGTCTGTAGGCCACCTTTACAAAGTCTCTCACCCCGAGTATAAACTTGGAAACAGTCTGCAGACCACCTTTACAAAGTCTCTCGCCATTCATGATCAGAAAGGTCAGCGATTAGGGTGAAGACTGGGAGTAGCTTTTTGTTTTTCTTTTCCACCTCCTTTATTCCCTTTCTCCGGATTGATGATGAAAAAAACACCTTGAAAAGAAAAAAAAAACATTTATAAGTCTGTAAATTAAGCTACACCGTAATGAATCTCCCCTCCTAAGTCTCTTTACATACCTTTGCAGGAATTCAAGCACTGACGCCAGTTCAGTAGGGTAGTTAATTTTGGAGCAGTAATAACTGCAGAACATTAGGCAAACAGCAGAGATGAAAGAAGTGATGTCATCATTCACAATCTTGCGGTCCACAGCTAGCATGAATCGGACAGCAGCATAGCAGGAGGGTCCTGTAGATACATTTCAATGCAATATACATAAATTTATGAACGTAAGATTATTGTGTATTTACATATACAGTATGGCAAGAATATTATACAAATTGCAGTTTATTTAGTACTGCCCTGAAATAACCATTTCACAAAATAGATTTTAGAAATAATAGAAATAAACCAGTTCTAAAGTTTAGATTTGTGTAAACCGAGTTATTAATCTGTGTTGTGGAATATATGTAAAAACATATAACATGTGGAACAGTTTGTTCTGTGCAGAACTAATTAAAAATTGCAATTTGTATGATTTGTATCTTATTTCTTAAATTGATAGTTCACCAAAAATTAAAATTGTCTCAGCATTTACCCTGTATGACTTTCTTCTGCAGAACACAATTTTGAAGAATGTTGTTAACTGGCCCCCATTGACTTGTGTTGGTTTTGTGTCCATACAATAGAAATGAATGGGTGCCACTGCTGTTCGGTTACCAGCATTTTTTTAAATATCTTCTTTTGTGTTCTAGTTTAAAATGATAAGAGGGTGAGTAAATGATGACAGAATTTTCATTTGTGGGTGAACTATCACTTTAATCCCTATCATTTTGCATACTCTGCAAGGGGCATGTAAACTTATAAACTCAACTTTATAGTTAAACATTTAATCATTAAAGCTTTAGGGTTCTACTGTATATTAACAAAACGTTCACTTACCACACACAATAATGCAAGGCGTCACAGGCAGGTTTTCTAACTCCACATCCTTTGCCAGGCTTGTCTCTTCTACATAATGGAGGAGCTCCTCTTTCTCATCAAAACAGGAGAGAGGTAGAAGAATCATGCCTTTCACATCCTCTGAGCAACCATTTCTGTACTCTCAAAACTTCTAGTTTTGTGACAGCAAGGGCATGTGGAGTAGCAACACGTGAATCTATTTTGTTTACGGTAAAAATGCACACTTGAACACGCACCGTGGTTTAAGGTGAAGTTTGTTATGTAAAACATGCTACCTAAGGATTTGCACTGATATCACACAGAACTGACAGCTAAACATTTAAACTACGTGAATAAATACACACTCTACTACGGTTTCAAACACATAAATTATATTTCACAAACTGGGCAGGACATCTAGAGCTTGCGAGTTTTACTACATCCGCTGCCAGACATGTTTAAACAGTGTAGCCTACATGCTAACTTACTCGTATTTAAAACGATGCACTGCTTGATTCTATTTAGCAAAAGTACTTAACAAACATATATTTTACAGAGTATTTCCACGGATCAAGAGCTCTCACGCTTTAGGACTTGCAAGTCTGCCTACATGCGCTGGCTAGTTAAATATGTTTATGCCCCGTGAAAACAGTGTACATTCTACTCGTGTTTAAAATCACACACTGCTAAAACCGTTAAATCCAACTTACCAATATGCCCAATGCCATACATATATATATATATATATATATATATATTTCCACTGATTTGTAGTTCAGCTCCGACAGTGCTTCATCAGAATCGTCACTGTTGAAACGCGGGAACGCAAACTTTACGTTACTGTGTGCTCCGCGCCAATGAGTATTCAACCAATCACATCCTTTGTTCACGAAGCCAAGGCGCAACGTATATCTTGATTGGATGATGCTTAACGGTTATGTTTTAAATGCTTGTTGAGTTGATTGCTTTACCATAAAATACATTCTTGAGTTCAGAGACAAAAAATTTGTTTCACACAATCTAAAAATGTAAAAGCACTGCTAATTACATAAAAACAATATTTAAATTATCAAAAGTGACAAATGTCAAGGTGAAATTTTTTGGGGGGTTTAGGCAGACAATTTAAGCTAAACAATGTATAGAAGTCATTATATTACAACTTTACACAGAAAAAGATGATTTTATAACACATATTAAAACTGGTTTAAGTGCACACTGCACAGGGGAGTCAGATATGTTTATGTAGCCTATTTGTAATAAGAATATTTTTAAGACGTTCTTTTTTTACGGCAAATAATACAGTGTACTGTAATGTTTTACTCCAATAAACCGTATTTTCATATGTTTTTACCTGTTAAATGTACAGTCTTACTCCGTAAAACTAATTACAGATTTCCACTGTAAATTCTACGGGTTTCGCATGTTTTATGAAATACGGTTTTATACTGTAGCATTTATACGGTATTTTACTGTTAAATCTACTGACATTTTTTACAGTGTACATCCATCATGAAAGTGATGATAATAATAATAAAAGTTAATATTTTATACTTTAACTAGATGTCTTCTCTGTGATTTCTTGTTACAACCTCACAATACTATAAGGTGTGAACTGTGTTGTGTTTCACTAGCATATACTCACAAGTCACGACACATCCTTGATGATTTTATAGTCGCCATGGAAACGGTTGTACGTATAGCACACTGCAGGCCGTGAGTGAGAACAGCTATGAGTCACAAGTTATGAATTATATTTTGAAGTACTTGCTTATTTTTCTGAGTAACCAATTAAGTGTCCTGTCTTTTAGCATGAGTAATGTCACAGTCAGTGCTTTACTGGCTATTTTAGATGACATAAAGGAGAAATCATTTATACAGTTTGTCACGCATATTCCAAAGTCTCAATGTATTCAAAGTATTTATATTTATATGTCATGGCAAAATACATTTCTACTTGTTTTTATAAGTTACACCAACGTAGAACTAGTCAAAATTACAGATATTTTGTACAGATAAATTTATAATAATTAAACATTTAAAGCGACCAAGAGTTTATTATGTACAGTATGTATTTTAAAATATCTCTTACTTTATAGATGCAGACAAAAAAAGGTTTCACATAATTGAACACGTTTTACCAGATGCGTCTGTGGATTATTATCACAGCGTTTACAAAACACTTCACAGAAATCTATTAAACTTAAACCTCTCAGAAAATGATTAAACAGAAAAGTGCTTTTAATAATGAAAATCACCATCACACAGGCTGACCTCACACACAGAACGGTAACTAATACATTTACGCAACTTAAAATGCTTTTTTTGGGATCAGACTTGACATTTTTACTGCTTTTTACTTTTAAAACTACAGTTTGGTTGTGTAGAAATACACAATATATTTGTTTAAAACCTGACCTGTGTGTTTGCAGCGGACCTCTCGTTGTCTGTAATCTGATTTGTTTTACAATGGGATCTTTGTAAGTTAGAGGGACTGAAAGAAAAATTTATGAATGTGGGGCAATCTAACTCATTGATATCACGAGAAACTCCACAAGAGCACGAGACGCAGTCTGATTCCGTACATTCAACTCTTCACTTTTTGTTTAAATATGCTGACAGCTATAGAGGACGCATAAAACCTTAATACAGCATAAAAACCTTTTACGTGGACCTGATCGACTGAGAACTTTCTGCAGAAGTGGACCTATCTATGTTCTGAACTTTTTTTGTGGATTTGGGTGTATGGCCATCATGGTCTTGTTGAGTTGTACGCTAATCTTGGTTACACAACTTTCAATGGTGACAGCTGTGCAAGGAGGACCAGAAATGGAACAGAGTCTCTCGAAACACACATTTGGGACTATGTTCAGCTCCATCCCAAACCTCAAACATAATGAAGAACTTGAGAGAATTGATTATGATGAAAACGTCAAAGATGTTTTTCTAGGTGAGTCTTTAAACTTGCTTGAAGACGTGTTGTTGAAGGCTTCAGACTTTGCGGCTGATTATTCTCCTGGAAATGTTGCCGCTGAATGGATTGATACTGAGTCTGAATGTAATGAAATCAATTGCGATGATGATAATCTTGTACGTAAGGCTCCCGTGATGGATATTACTGGAAGTGATGATAAAATACCTGGGCTAAATAAGATAAAGCGTGATGGTTTGGATAACACTGCTTCGGTTGATAGCTCTAATGTGGACCCTGTGGTCACCACACGTCTGGGTCGAGTTCGCGGTCTTACTTTAGATAAAGCTTATGTGTTTTCTGGGATTCCGTATGCGGACCCTCCAGTGGGGGTGAAACGCTGGGCGTCTCCTTCACCCGCGTCACCTTGGACATACATATATGATGCCACATTTCCCCGTCCTGCATGCATGCAGGTATGCGCTGGAGAGTTCTCTCAGGTATGTTATATTTCAAAATCATTCACCAATCAAAAAACATCACCGTTAAGCCAATCATAGTGTACAAAACACTTATACACAAAACGCATTCGATTGAATAAACCCCAGAAATAAACGTCATCACAAAACTCATCCTCTGCTTCTTTCCTTTTTAACAGGTTAGCGAGGACTGTCTTTATCTAAATGTGTTTGTCCCATTGAGTGTCAATTTATCATCACCAATAGTGACATCACTCCCAGTGATGGTGTGGATTCACGGTGGTGACTTCGTCGCTGGCTCCGCCTCCAAACCATTGTATGATGGACGCTTCATCAGTAACTATAGCAACACAGTGGTTGTAAACATAGAGTATCGTCTTGGTAAGGTCGACTTTTAATTTCCCACATTGTTACATACATTCTTACGCACATAGTAAAATGTGGGCAATTTTTAGGTGCATTTGGGTTCTTAGTCACGGGAATAGATCCAGAGAGCTCTGCAGTTGGGAATTATGGGATTCTAGACCAGCAGGCAGCCTTGCTGTGGGTCCAAGAAAACATTGCTGCTTTTGGAGGAGACCCAAATAAGGTGTTTAAGGGCCCGGGGGTGGACTAATGACGACAGCGTGGACATGTAGTTACTGTATATAAATTTGTGTGTGTGTGTAGGTGACTCTCTTTGGCGAGAGCGCCGGAGCCCAATCGGTGTGTCTTCATCTAATGGTACAGAACAGCGAGTCTTTGTTTAGACATGCAGCCGTACAGAGTTTACCATTCTCTATACCATTAAAAACAAGGTAACATACAAATAACACACACACTTTTAGTTATTTGACTTTAAAGGTCCCTCACTCATAAACTGTCAGAAAAAAGCACCTCAAAGGTACTTGGTACTAAATGTATATGTACCTAAATGGTATATAAGGATGTTTTTCTGTCCCTGTGACAGCTTTTTCCTACAGTGTAAATTCTGCCAAATAAAATATTCTGGATATAATTAGAAAGATGTAGCCTATATCCCTTACACTAAGGAATATCAATAACACTTTACAGTGAGGTTGTATTTGTTAACATTAGCTAACATGAACTAACAATGAGCAATTTGTTTTTTTTAGTTAAGTTTCTTTGTTAATGTTAGTTCATCTTGGTGGATGTCAATACAATTGTTCATGTGAGTTCATTGTGCGTTAACTAAAGGAGTTACACTTTTTGTTAACTGTGTTGTGTTGCTTATTATGTTATGTATGCTAATGCATTAACTAATTTTCGAAAATATAACCTTTATGTAGTGTCTTGATGTTTAATTGTTTAAGCATATTTTAATGCTTGTTTTGTCTTATTTTAAGAAATACTGTTATAAATACTGTTAGAATGAGCTATTTTTATTGAAATACACCGCGGGTCCCCATGCATGGAATTCACCATGTTATTTCTACAGTAGCCCTATAAACGGACAAACGCGCCTTTTGTAAATACGTTGAATCCTTCAGCAAAGAAGTGAAAACATGACAACTTTGTTCTGTGTCAGCCACCGTAGTTCTTCGAAAGGGAGGGGTGGAGTGAGCCGTTGGTTGCAATTTGCAACCTCACCGCTACACTGGACTTTTAATATGCTGTTAATGGTATATCGCAATCAAATGCATTTTAGGTTGGATGCCATGAAACTGGGTTGGGATTTTGCTAAACTGACAAACTGCTCAGTATTTGATCTGGCTTGCCTGCGGTCCCTCAGTGCTCAAGATGTGCTCAACGCCCAGGTTAAATCAGGTACGCACATTACCATAGTAAAGTTGAATCAAACAATAAAGTAACATTGTACACAAACAGTGACACAAATAAATCCCGATGGTGACCTTTTGAAGGTAAGAGCATAAACCCCTTCCGCTTCCTGGAAGCCTTTGAGACCTGGGGGCCATTCATTGACAGAGAGCTGATCCAGGAACAACCAATCACAGCCTTCCAAAAAGGCCATTGGCAAAGTTACAAGCCAGTTATACTAGGTTTGTCCTATCTAGATTTAATTTTGAATGATCAGCTATTTTTAAATGTTTTGATCATACAGTGTTGTTTGGTTGTCCTGTAGGTACGACCTCTGAGGAAGGTGTGCTCTTTGTTTATGGGATTTTTAATAAATCTGTGTCAATGCTGGAAAGTGTGCTGTACATTGCGGCTATTTTTAAGCAACATACACTTAAAATTCTGCACAAATACATCCCATTCTACCGAAACGTGGACAAACGGGTCATGCTTTCACAGGTAAGACATCATCATACTATGCACTATTGAATCTTTTTAAACACTTTTAAAACTCAACGTCCTGCCCTGTTTTGCAGATTGTAACAGATTACATGTTTCTGTGCCCGACCCGATGGTCTGCCCGTTCTGGAGTGAGCGTCGGTGGATCGGTCTGGATGTATGTATTCGACCATCCACCGTCTGATGACAGCATATGGGCGAATCTTACGTTTTGCTTTAATCACACTTGTCATGGAGCAGAGCTTCCCTTTTTGTTTGACTCCGCCCCTAGCACTAACCTCACACTTACTCCTCAAGAGACCCTCTTAGCCAATCAGATGACATGTTACTGGGGAGCATTTGCGCACGCAGGGGACCCAAATTCACGGGGGGAGCAGACACCCTTCTGCAGAGAGCAGAGGCTTCCTGTTTGGCCAAAATACACATTCACTGAGGGCTGGTCAATCCTCAACCTGACTCTACAGTCACACCCACAGCATGGGAACAGAGACCATTTCTGTGATTTTTGGGACAGGTTGGACCTTTATTGAGGAATGGAGATTTGGGACTGGGTGAAGGATGCACAACATCATGGTCCTAAATAGAAATAGTAAATAGAAACATAGCTATTGAGCTAATTTATCAATTTTCTTATTTCCTTATGGCAGTTTATTAACAAGCTATCTTTTCTTTTTCTGTAGTCCATACTATAATGTCACTTCTTTTGTAAATAAACATGGCATACTTAAAAGAATAAAATGAGCTGTACAGTTATAGGGATAGTTCCCCAAAAAACCCCAAGATTCTATAATTATTTATTTGCCCTCATGTGGTTTCAAACCATTGTATGAATACAAAACCACTGAGACATTTCTCAAAATATCTTCTTTTGTCTTCCACAGAAAAAAAAGAGTCGTATACAGGTTTTGAATGACATCAGGGTGAATAAATAATGACATAATATTGGTTTTTGGGTGAACTATTTAATTCAGAGTACAAATAACATACAAAAAAATATTTTTTAAAGAAATAAAGCAATTTTGTGGTTCAGTGTTTTGACATTTGTAATATTAATACGGAGATATTTTACAAATATTAACCCAACAGAAATTATCACATACATTCAATAGAATACAGAAAAAAGTATGTGGACGCTTTGGCTTTTTAAAGTCTATAAATGTCCCTGTACGAGAAACCAAATAAATTTAATATTTGTAACAAAATGTTAAACCAAGTGGCAGTTATTTTCAAGAAAGCTCAAGCACATGTAAATAAATAATCACAAAAAAATATTTTTAAGTTTAAAATAATATAATAATAGACATAATGAAGAGAAAAAAATAACTAGTCAGTCATCAATTTTAAATTTATCTTAAATATCCTACATTTTGAAATATATATGAAAATTTGCATGTAGTGGGTAACTGAACATTATAAGCTTGCATGTGCAGTACGGTCATATGTTTGTTGTTTCAATCGTCTGAAAGATGCAGGTTTTCTGACTCTCCTTCTTCATCCTCAGAGCTAGTGGAAGGGTGGGTGAGTAGTGGAGAGCGGGTGTGTAGAATCGCCCCTATACATAAAAGTCTGTTTAAACACTGTAACACAGAAACGACCAGCTGTTGTTTACTACTGACCGACTCTAAACACACCGGAAGTGTTGAACCTTCATTAAGCCTGAACTTGAGCTCTGACCATTTGGATAAATCTTGCACATTAGTCCTTTGCTTAAGTTCACTTAAGAGATGTGTTTGGGCATCTAGGAAGCGTCTACGAGAGTACAAAGTTCTAGGCACACACAGTAAAGCCTCTGCCAACAGTCTACAGCTCTCTGAGTCACCATGGTTACGGGCATTCAACAGGAAGTGATGTAACAAGAACTCAAACGTGCCACCAACAGGAATCACTCCACCAGCTCTCATAATTCTATCCCACAAGTCCTGAGATGAAAGAAAGATTTGTGATAGGTCCAAATCGGAACGCTGTGATTGGCTGGAAACCGGAACAGAGCTTTCCAAATTTTCCTGTGTCTCAATTTCAGAATCTGTGTATTTATTTAGCTGTTTTTGTGTACTAATGATGGACTGACAAAGATGTTCCAAAAGTGTAAATACTCCTCGGCTCACGCACACAATCTGGTCGAGGAGTCCCGGCGCAGGTCCACATAAAACAAGTGTGTGTGCTTGAGGCACACCTTGTGAGAAAGTTCCCAGACAAGCGTAGCGATGTCCACCCAGCTGAAAACGGCTACAGAACTTTAGCATCAGGAGGTGTTGAAGAGATGGATGAGGGACCGTCTCTGTTCCGCTGATGCGACAAAGCAAATCCAGCTGAGCCGAGTCGACACACTCCAACAGAGAGATGTGGTTCAGCCTGGCCCACTGCAACACGCTTTCTGGCTGTTTCACAGATGACAATAACACACACACCTGTAACTGTAACACACTAGCTAACTTCTGTTCCAAGGCTCGATCTGTACGGGACAGCCAGTCATGTTGAACACACAGTGATATATTGTTGCTTGCTGCAATGAGGCAGGATCCAAGACTTTCATATATAATAAGCGCTTTGGCTGATCCATTCGGGTCTGTCCACACCGACCAATCACGAGTCACAACCAACCCTTCGATCACCTCTGAACATCCAATTGGAAGCCCTGTCACTGTCGTATGCAACAGAGAGAAATGTGAATGAAGGAATGTTATTGTTCTTACAGCATCTTGACCTTGGCTCACTTTGTGGTAGAATTCACATAGAACACGTTTCAATATATCAGCCTGGCCAACGCCCAGTCTTCCAGCAATATACCCACCGACCAACAAATCAAGAATGCTGCTGGATTTGTAACTATGGCAACTACAATAGAAAGAGGCATTTGGGAGGATTTTGTGTGTTATGACATCATCAAACTCCTTACAGCTGAATGCCAGCAGCCGATGAGCTAGATTTCGAAGATAAGGAGCAGAAGAGTGTCCTATGCCATGTTTGTCTGCCGAGTTCCGAATTCCACGCAGCAACGCGGCCAGCAGGAGAATAAATGACTTTGTGCCATCCGCAGTCACTTGAGCATGTGCACTCACACAGTCCAACACCATCCTAAAGGACAAACACGAGAGATATATCATTTTTATATAAATAAATAATTTGAATTTCTCAGAAGTTTTGATATTTAAATATGAATACATCTGGAGCTGTTCCTATTTTAGGAATGTATAGAAAGTATATAAAGATAAAATAACACAAAAACTATCATTTTTTGGATCTACCTGGCCATTGGGTGCTCCAGGTGTAGTGTGCTGAGAATTCGTTGTCCATGTCTGGTGATGATTATTTCTCCAGTGTCTCGTGTGAGCAGCACACTTCCACCTTCAGGACCGACACAACGCCGCACCACACACTCCAAAACCCCCACCACACTGAGAGACTGCTGCAGCGATACACACTCTTCATGCATCTACAACACACACACACACACACACACGTTTGTTTTATCCATATGTGTTGACTTCCCATAGACCCTTAAACTATACAAACTGTATATTACTTTATACTGAATTCTATCCCCTCACCCTGATACTTCCAAACCTAACCCTCACACCAAGCTTTTTGTATTTAAACAAACAAAAAAATCAAATAAGCATCATGTTTAACAATCAATTATTACACTTTTTCCATTCTTGTGGGAACATTTGCTCCATTATTGAAAACGACAAAACACGTGTAGTTGTACAGGTTTTACTTTTAAATGATATAGATGATTGTACCATTCAAGCAGTTGCATGAATACCGGACAAAACAACTCATTGTTATTCGTCAGATTTGTATAACCCTACAAATCAAATGGAACAGAAACTGAGTAACTAACGTTAAACCAAAACAAACGTGCACATTTCAGAATTTACAAAAACACCAATCTACAACGTTTATATATCTTAAAGCGGTAAATGTAACCGTTAAACATTATAAAACAATGCTATATGCTTATACCTTCTAATCTGTTGCCCATCCTCGAGCTTCATGCAGTATCCAAGCGTCGCTCTTCTTCTACGTCACGTGTTTCTCCCAAAGCACAGTTCAATATACTGACATCTAGCGGAGACACGCTGGAAGTGTAATAGAATAAACATTTACATGTATTGGCTTCTTAAAGCAGGGGTGCGTCAATCAGATTCTTATGTTTTCTTCTCACTTTATAAATGATAAGCAATATCCATGCCTTAATACACTTATGCATTCGGCAGATGCCTTTTTATAAACTAATTTACAACGCATTCAATATTTACATTTTTTATCAGTATGCATGTTCATTGGGGATCAAACCCATGACCTTTACATCGCTAACACAATGTTCTACCAACTAAACGACAAGAACACTAACACATTAACATATAATCCCATTTTATTTTTTTTCTTACACCCCGGGTTATATTCTTTGTCATAATGTCCACCTCGTGCCGCCCACTGCTGCATGCCAATTGGATGTCTTCTCTCTCTTGTTCTCTCTCTTTCCATCGGATGTGCCTTCGCATCATTCATTCAATCATATTTTCTTACTTCTTGTTGGCTCTCGCCAACACACACAAGAAACCTATCTCCCCTATTACTTGTTTTTCTTTCTGTTTTGAAGAGTTTTTTTTCTTGAAATTCATCTCTTTTAACAATCCCTCCAAGTGCACTTCTCAAATCAGAACTGCAGGTAAGAATTTTTCTTTCTTCTTAAATTAATAATGTGCTTGTACGTGTGATTCTTTACAAGTCTACACACCCATTTCTAAATAATCACCTTTTACGTGCATGCAAATGTGTTGTGTCAAATGATGCATTTATTTATATAATAACTATATGAACGTGTTAAAGGAACACTTATTATGTCAGATTTCAATAGCAGAATGATTTGTTTGGCCATAGGTTTATCGCTGTTGTGTTTATATGACCATGTTTTTATTTGTACTGCATATTCAGGTATAAGTTAAAGTCAGCAGTATTTCTCCGGGGTATCAATGTCGCGGGCTCTCTGTGTCTCATTTCACTGTAAATAGAGAGGAAATCAATAAGTCTCTACTCAGCATATCTCAAAATAATCCCAAGGTTAAGGAGCATCATGTCACCTGCTGTGTGCACTGAATATGAACTGTGCCTTTACACCTTGAGTTAATGAGTTCCCGATACAGCAGCAAATCTTTGTTACAAATCCTCAGAATGCACGAGGGCAAGTGGGATGCTCTGCAGGCTGGTCCTACCTCGTCCACATCACCCACTCAAAAGCAGAATGGTCCGCGGATACTCGGACTCACGATTTCTTCACCCACTGCAGTTCATCCACAGACCACAGCCACGGAGCGATCTTTTCCTAGAATCCGAAGCAAGTTTTTAAATGAGCTCCATAAAGTGCATTGTGAGTATCAACATTTTCACATCCGTATTCACACACACACGCACTCACCTATTTATTTGCTGTAATTTCTGTCTCTGTGTGTTGTGTCAGTGCCATCTTGGGCTCCGGTGGCACTCGGCTTCCTCACGGTCCTCCTTATAATCTCCTGCATCCTCTGTGCCTGTAGAAAGTTTATATTTAAGAAAAGGAAAGAGAAGGGTGGGAAAGAGAAAAGTGAAAAAAATGGTATCAACATGTCAGACGTGAAAGACGAGGGAACGAAACAGGTACTGTCAGAGGAAAGTGTTGATCAGATGTTATTTTGTATTTAAGTCACTCAGATGTACCGTTTGCTATCAGCTATTGGCTATAAAGCAGTTCAGTGGTAAATTATTATGAATATTTTCAGGCTGTCCGTCCTGGCACTGATTCTGAGCCCCAGGAGGAGAACACAGAGTCGAAACAGACTGCAAAGCTTGGAAAACTGCTTTACACCCTTGACTACAACTTTACTGACAGTGCGGTACGAATACAAATCAATGACCTGCTCCACTCATCCCATCCATGTTAATGAGAAAAACTTTGTTAATGCTTTGGCAAGAACTGGAGAAATTTCTAAATAAAACACATGTATATGCTTATACTTATTAATAGCTGCTGATCTGTTGATTTCATATATTTTTTAGTTAATCGTAGGTGTGATTCAGGCCGAAGGCCTTGCTGCTATGGACATGAGTGGCACCTCAGATCCATACGTGAAAGTTTACCTCCTCCCAGACAAGAAGAAGAAGTTTGAGACTAAAGTTCACCGCAAAACCTTAGATCCCACGTTCAATGAACATTTTACTTTTAAGGTAACACTCGATATATCAACCTAACTTAAATCCTAATTTGACATAATATATTTACTTGCACATTTTTACGATGGAGTTGACGTCCGTCTTTTTATTTTTCTAGTCACGTTACCAATAGTGTTGAATGTAATTTACGTTTTACGGAGGCTCCCGACCTGCGCTGGACTTTTGGGTTTTTGTTAGTACAAAAACTCAACTTTAAATGTTGTTAGTTTTGTACATTTTGTACATTTTGTACAAGAGACATTTTGATGAATGCACTGCTTTATAAAATGTACAAAGACAATGAGCATAAGTTCCAGACAGCATAATTAAAAGGTCCATATGACTTGATTTATAGTGCTTTAATGCTGCTTTTTATCATGATCACTATTTGTGCATGAACATCTTTGAAACATCTCTCTTTGTAGAAGTAAATTATACAAGTGCCGGTGAAGGGATCACAACATACAGATTCACAATTATCAATCTGACACAAGGACAAAAACGAATGCATTTAATTTGCATTGTGAAATAAAAATATTTGATCCAGATTATTGTTTTCGGTTTATCATGAATAATTGACTCTTTTTAAACAAACCGATTGCTGAATCATTGAATTAGCATGTCTCGATCAGTGTATTATAAATCTATATTCCAGTTTGAGCTATTCATCAGATTGTGACACTTTGCTTTCAGGTTCCATACGCAGAGCTTGGTGGAAAGACGTTGGTCATGACTGTGTATGACTTTGACCGCTTCTCCAAACACGATGCTATTGGTGACGTGAGGGTGCAGATGAATAAGGTGGATTTCAGTCATCTGACGGAGGAGTGGAGAGACCTGCAGAAAGCCGAGAAAGAGGAGGTAAGAGAGAATCTTGAAAAACATGAAGGAAAGAACATGAAAATGGAAAGTTAGCATCCCTTAACTGGTAAAAAGAAAAGTGTAATAATAAGATGCCAAGCCCCTACATGATGCTTAGCTTTTTAGCAAGACTAACATGGTAAACCAGTTTTACAAAGACCATTATAGTTGACCAGCACATTTGGCACCAGATAGATTTAAAGTGATAGTTTACGCAAAAAATTCATTCATTCACACTCATGCCATTCAAAACCTGTGTATTACTCTTACAAAAAAGCAAGTATTTTGAGAAATGTCTCAGTGGTTTTATGTCCATATAACGGAAGTAAATGGGGTGTTGTTTTTTTACAAACATTCTTCAAAATATCTTCTTTTGTGTTCTGCAGAAGAAAGAAAATCATACAGGTTTGTAATGACACGAGGGTGAGTAATGAACAGTTTTTTTGGGTGAACTACCACTTTGACCAGGATAGGATATAACAAAGTAGGTAATAGTTTGCCTTTAGCAAGGTCACTTACAGTATAAGCCATTGGTTGTTAAATTGTGCAGAAAGTTGCTGATTTCGAGAGAAGAAGAGAAATAATAACTCGTCCTTGTTATCGACTCAACAGCAGGAGCGGTTGGGTGATATTTGCTTGTCACTGCGCTACGTCCCCACTGCTGGAAAACTCACTGTTGTTATTCTGGAGGCCAAAAACCTCAAAAAAATGGATGTGGGCGGTCTATCAGGTGAGTTTGAAAGTGCAAAATTATTACAGGAGAAAACAGGAAAAATTCCTGCATTGAATTTACCTCCTGTGTATTACAGACCCTTATGTGAAAATCCACCTGATGCAGAACGGCAAAAGACTGAAGAAAAAGAAAACTACAACTAAGAAAAACACACTGAACCCGTATTACAATGAATCATTTAGCTTCGAAGTGTTGTCGGAGCAGATTCAGGTAAGGTTTCTATATTCAAGTTTAAATCTTAAAAAAAAAGAAGCACATTGATGGTCCCTAACCAGCCTTTTTTACCTCGTAGAAAGTGCAGGTTGTGGTGACAGTGCTGGACTACGACAAAATCGGAAAAAACGATGCCATTGGAAAGATTTTTGTTGGACTGAACAGCTCAGGAACTGAGCAACGCCATTGGTCGGATATGCTGGCCAATCCGAGAAGACCCATCGCCCAATGGCACGCACTCAAACCTGAGGAGGATGTGGATGCTGAACTGTCGAAGAAATGAAACGGTTACATATTGGGAGTATGAGAATTTGGTCAATTAAATATGCAGCAATTTTATTTCATTCGTGATGTGTAGGAGTACGGTACACCCTGTAAATATTTTCCTGCATGGCTAAATTAATCATCAGAACCAAATGAATATTCCATATCTCATGATGCACAGCATGTGCACACTGTGAAGACATACTGTAACAAATGGATGTCTTAAAAGTGAATGCCTTATTGAAAGAGCAATTCCAACGCATTTAACTTCTGTCATGTGATGTTTTTCTAAGTGAAACTGAATATTCAGTGGGTAACTATAGAGGCGAAAGAGGAATAATTTTTAATTTTTCATCAGTCAGTTTAGAGAGAAAGCTTTGATGAAAGGTTTTGTGATTTTCCCCTGTGAAATAAAGTGCACAATTACTGGTAACGCTTTATATTAAGGTTCCCTTCAGAAAGCATTTATAAATGTGCTCATTAATGATTAATAAGCCATTTACAAATGCATTATAAAGCAGTTATAACTGCATAAATAAAAAGGGGGATTCTAACGAAATAACTGCCAAATAGTGAGCCATTTTTAACTCACGTGTTATAAATGATTAATAAGTCTATTTATTCATTATTTATTTGACTCGAAGGAAGATTCATTATTATCTTGATGTTGTTTGCAAAAAGGCTGTCAGACAGGAGACTGTAGGGTGTTATGTTGGTTTTTCTTTTTATTGTATATTTCATATCTTATGTCACTTTTCAAACTATGTTGCTTACCTGATCCGATTCCCAATGTCTTACGGTGCCCTCCAGAATGCCTTCAGATCATGATGTTTATCCAAAGCAGTTTTTTCTTGCTTACCAAGATAAATGAATCAAACTTTTGATCACTTTTTTACACTAAACGCACAAAGGTTGTTGTAAACTTGTTTGTTTATGATGCTTTCTTAATGATTCAATTACTTCCAATAGTTAATCAAAACCAGAAAACATTTATTTATTATTTATTGTAGAAACAGAATGCTTGCTCATAAGGCTACATCTCTGATGTGAATCATATATTTAGAAGTATTGACAGCCCATGAAAGTGCACTTTAAAGAAAACTGGATGCCTGTGAAGTATTCACATTTATTAAGCATTTATGACACGTGAGTTAAAACTGGCTCACTATTTGGAAGGTATTTCGTTAGAATCCTTTTTATTCATGCAGTTATAACTGCTTTATAATGCATTTGTAACACATTTACAAATGCTTCATAAAGGGAACCTTAATGTAAAGTGCTACCCAAACATGTTATTCTACAGGGTAAAACAAGGAAAAAGATCAAATGTTTATTCCAAAACCACTGTTTTGTACATAAATATAAAAATAATCATGTTAGAGGGTGAATTTGATTGTTATAAACTTTATCCCTATGAATGTACAGATACCGGCTATATCATACTAGCATATGCTGCTGCAGTTGTAGGGTACAAGCTATTCAGGAATTTGCAATATCACATATTTCTTATACAACTGGCAAATTTACAGAATACAATATCACTTACATCACATATTTAAATAACAATTATAGAATGCCATAAACACACACACACAAACATGCACACACGCAAACAAATGCACGCACAAGAAGTGTCAGTGTTCACTTTCCAGCAGTGGATCTGTAAATTCATCTGTATTCTATAACACAGAAATCAGATATTCTTTTGTATTTGTAATAGTACAGATTTTGCAGTGTGATGATGTATGTGAAAATATGTTATTGTTGTATGTACCTGCATTACTCTGCTGTAGTCTTGTCTGTAGGGGGCGCTGGAACACTTCAGACCTCTCCAAATAAGAAAGATTGTATATATGGCTGTCAATATACATTGGAGGATGAACAGAATACAGCTGCCCTTGACCACATACACACCTATACGCTGAGAGAGTATAAAGCGTCATTTGTTCTGTGAATTTTAGTGGTTTATTCTACCCTTTAGCATCTTTGTACATACACACAGAAATAGTGATAACACGCTTTGCTAACAACGCACACCTGCTGAGTAGTGACGTCTCCAAGTGCTGTGGACTTCAATGTGTAGGTGATGAAAGAAGAGATTCCAAACAGCAGACTGAGAATGTTCAGACCCATCAGAGACATGACCTAAAATGCAACCATTCAGAAACCCCAAAAAGTATTTTGGACGCACATTAAAATGTCTTAAGTCATTATACAGTTTTTAAAAACAAATTGATTAACCAAAAAAATGTATTTGCCTGGTTTCAAAGGATATAACTTATATAGGTTAAAGGGGTGCTGCAACGGTGTGTCATGCATTCTGACTTCTTTACAATGTTAAACGTGCTGTCTTCTCATGCTTAACATGGTCAACTTGTCAAAAAACGAGTTGGGCGTATGACATAGTATTTCTGTGCTCGATACACTCCCCCAGCGATCGTACGGGTTTCGGAATGTTTTTTTCGAACATATAAAACTGTTTCGTAACAATTTTTCTTAGTCCCTTATTGGACAATTCTCCCGGAAAAGCACGCGGCACGCCCACGCGGCAGCAAGGAGAGCAGGAGAAGGAGCATGCGCAGACGTCACATTCACTTGTGTGCAGGAGAGAGAGAGAGAGAGCATACGTCCGCGAAGTTCAGGTGTTTGTTTGTTCACTGCATTTGGGTGATGAATGTTATATAAACGGTGGATATAATGCTGGATTTGGAGATTGTTTGAAACTAATATATGGAGGCGTCCCAGCACTAAAAGATGCCGGACATGAACCGCATGCGGTGAGTGAAACTGATGTCTGCGTTTTGTTGGCAATGGGTGCGCACGTGCTTTAGTTCAGCCTACCCCTCCCCCCTGCACACGCCGTATGCTTTCGGAAATAATCGTACAGCTGTATCCATCTTTTATCAATGTGATCAAACTAAATACTCTTCAAAGATACGACGTATGCAATACTACTCTATACTCAAGATTAATATGAGATTGGCAGAAACCGCGTGTGTTAGGGCCGCTTTAACAAAAAATGTAAGAACAACTGAGTTTATCCTTCGAATCATTTGAAGGACGTAAAACTGAAAACTCACTTTGATCTTTTTTGGTTTCCTCTGTACGTCGATTGCAAGTGAACCAGTGGCAAGATACTGGAAACATAAACACAGATGCAAAGACATGGTTGATATAGGGACATCTAAATAGTATCACGAAGAAACTTGGATCATCACCTTGATCTTTTTGTGTTGTTGAAAAAAAACATGAAAACCAAAAATGTAACTGGAGAACTTACAAGCAGGGCACACCAGACGGGTGCAGTCATAGACACAGAGCATCTGAAACTCAAACACGTGTAAGAAATGGTGGAGAGAACACTGAAGACTGCACTAAAAATCTGAACAACCTGAGAGACAGAAAGAGACACAACATTAGATTATACATATTTTATATTATATTACATACTGCACACTATTCAAACTAAATTTTTGTATGACCTCAATACTTTGCATGTTTAACTTAGAAGAAGAATATTTGTGTTAACTCGGACACACATAAACTTGTGAAGTTCTACAGGGTTATTCATGTCTTCTGGGTTATTTATGAAAGTTAAACTAGAGTTAACCTCTCACCCCAGCCAGGAGGAGACGTGTGTTGACCACAGTCCCAAACCAGCGGACCAGTCTGGCTTCCTTGAGCTCTGCAGATGTGGAGACTGTGAGTGGGCGGGTCTGGGGGCGTTCCTTGAAGAACACCTGATAGAGTCCTTCCTGAAACATGTTCTGAGTCATCTAAACAAAAACGTCAAAATAGTGACCTCACAGGTAACCATGGCAACAAATGGATTTGTCACATATGCAGAGATAGGGACCAAGACTACAACAAAAATATTTATCACAAATAAAAAGTTTGATCATTTTTCTTGTAGGTTGAATGGTTGAGCTTAATAAATGCTGTCACCAATACAGATTGTGTAAATATTTATTACCAGCAAGCTTTACATAGAGCATAAATAATGTATACATAATACACCTTTTTGCAAAATAACAGAGCATGCAAAATGAAGGACACGGCTAATACAAATGATCTAAACATAATCGTTTTCACAAACTATTGTCAAAGTGTGTCATTTAAAGCCCTAATCGATTGTATGTAGAGACAGAATGTATGTAGAGCAGTATAGAATAGATAACATTTACAATTATGGTTTATCACTAACATTTTTACACAAGTCTGTAGTAATTAAAGTACAATAACATACATCTTACCTCTGGAAACCCTGACATCAGATATAAAAACACCCTTCCAAACCACTCCAAACCAACACAAGATTAAACAAACATAAGAAAACATACACAATTCAACTTTTAAAAGGAATTGGTTATCATGAAATACAGATCAAAGTTCATTTGTTAACACCTTCTCTAAGACTTGCCCAATAGGGAGGGTCCTGATCTGTGATTGGTCAAGATCTGGTAAAGGTTGTACACTGTCTCAAATGAGAAAGCTGTGTGAATGCGATTCTTTGTATGTTTAAAGGGATACTCCACCCAAAAAATGAACATTTTGTCATCGTTTACTCACCCTCAAGTTGTGCCAAACCTGTATGAATTTCTTTGTTCTGGTGAACATAAAGAAAGTTATTTGGAAAATGTTAGCAACTGAGATTTCTGGAATATCATTGACTACCATAGTAGGAAAAATTATTGTGTCTTTTTTTGCTTTGTTGAACACAGAAGATGATATTTTGAAGAATTTAGAAAAGCAAACACTGGAGCACCTTTGACTACCATTGTACTTTTTCCCAACATTCAGTTGTTAACATTTTTCCAAATATCTTTCTTTGTGCTCAACAGAAATACAGTATATACAGGTTTGGAACTTCTAGAGAGGGAGTCATTTTTGTGTATCCCTTTAGAGTATAGTCTCTTTAACCTCCTTAAAGTATATACAGTATCACTGCTTTAAAGGTCTACATATTTTATAATTAAGAAACAAACCAATATATATGATGAATGTAAATTCAAAACACTATATATATTGAAAAAACAAACAGCTTATTGGTGGATTAATAAATATATGTAACCTACTGCATATATGTAAGATATATAATAATACATGACACAAGACATGAGATTTGAACTATGAAACAAGCAAAAAAACAAAAAATGTTGAAAATATGAATAGCATTGACAACATACAGTACACAAATAAAAAATACATTTTACCATGTTTTTACAATTTTTTTTAGTTTAGACAAATGTGTCATAAACTAGTGACAAATAAAAGAAATGTAAATTTTTACCTCTTTTTACTTTCTATTTTTTATCCATAGACAACAACGAGATTAAAATGATATCAAGACTTTTGCTTCGATCACACGTTGTACTTTCAGCTCATGTGTCACTCATCATCTCCTTTATACATGTCAGCGAGTCTTGTGAAGGGAGATCCCCACTGCTGCAGATGCTGGTAGTCTTGACTGCCGTCACTGCTGGAGGAATGCAGAGAGCTGAGAGATCCGGCGCTCGATCCCTCACCCTCATAACCAAACACCAGCAAAGAGTCACGCGGCGCCAAACGGTGGTCATCAACTGCAGTGTACAAATTCTATACAAACACATAATGCAACATATTACAAATGGATGTAGTGAAAGTGATGTTCCTAAATTGTCTTTTATTGGAATAACATTCTTGCCAAACTAACATGACCATACCTTAGCCAACAATCATTTTTTATTGATCCCTTCGCTACATAATTGGCAGTATAAAGACGTGTTTAGTGTGAGCCCTTTTCATAGTGCCTGGGCCGTGTTCAATACATACATTATTAATGAAGTTTCCAATATCTTCATTGTCCTCACAATGTTGCCTATAGAAGAAATCTGTCGGAGTGATGTTTGTATTGAAAACCTGTGGTCCGCTGTGTAACAGGCTCATAACATAATCCTGCAAAACACACACGCACACACATGTTTGTGGTGATTATAGAATCTCAATCTTTTGTTTTAATGCTATACATTTGTTTGTATATACTCTCTCACACACACACAAAAGGACAGCACAAAGTCAAAAATACAAAAGAGGACTTTCACCTGGTCTTCTTCCCCTCCTCCCTCCTCATTGTAACATAAAATATTGTCCCTGTCATTGTCATCTGTCTGGATAAACAGTTTTTGCTTCTTCCAGCTCTTTCTCTTCAGAAAAAGTAGCAACAATAGCAGCACTGAGGAAAGAATAAAGAGCGAATAAAAGATTTTATTAACACAGCTCACTCCACCTTCATCTATATACTCTATACTCAGATTTCATATAAAAATATAAAGAACTCATTTGCTTACAAAGAAGGCAAAAGACGGCTGCTAACACATAAATATACAGGGTGGAGACGTACGCAGCGCGCACGCCAGCGAGGCATATGACATCACGGCCTTTACAGTCACACATCTCCACCGTGACTGAGTTGTCCAGAAATAACATCTGGGAGTCATACACACGCAGCAACAGGCGGTACTCGCCGACATCAAGATGTCTGAGGGGATACAGCCACACAGCATCTCCTGTGAAAAAAAAGAGTGAGTTAGAGATGCATTTAGAAAACATAAACTTTTGGTGTTGCTTTTTAAGTGTACTGGTCGTACCACTGGAGTTGATGACGGTCCAGTTGTTTTGATATTCATTGTGCAGTTCTACATGGAACGGAAGGCTGTTTTCTGGCCCGTCTTGGTCTGTAATGGTCAGTTGGACAGGTTCTGGTTCTGTTGAACACATCTGGGCTCTGGGCTGCTCCAGAACTGGGGCGTTGTCATTCACATCTTTTAGATGGATTATCAGTGTGCCTGTACCTGTGGCTGGTTCATCATCTGGAGAAAACAAAGAAATGAAAACATCTTTATTTTAAGCATTTCGATCTCTAAACCATAAAACTCTAGATACATTTAGAGTACAGTAGAGTTTTTATACATTACCATTGTCATATGCCTCTATTAAGACTGTGTATTCTCCATTTTTTAGAAACGAGGCCTCTCTGTCCATGGGGTTCCTGACTTTAATTTGTCCAGTATCTTCTGTGATCTCCAACCACTTAGCTATGTCTTTTGGCATCTTATATCTGACAAATTAATACATTTAAATGTGTGAGAGCAGACAGACTGAAGGGGTTTTAAAGCAGTGGTTAAAAAAGAGGGGGGTCCCAAGATGGATCCATGGGGGCCACCATTTTTGTGGCATTTTATGAAATATAGAAATCAAAAATAAGACCACAAACCAAAATAATGAATGTTGCAGAAATATTTAATTGAATATGTTTTTGGTTGAATTAATATTCTAAGTTTAAGATCATCAAGTCTTTATTTGGGGAACCACAAAGCAAAGCACCCTACACAAAGGGGGCCTTACAACAAAAACGTTTTAAGACCACCATTTTAAAGGGATTACAGTGGACTTACAGTCCTGCATGTTCACTATGTTCTTGGTGCTCCGGTCAGTTAGTAATACCTAGAATTTCAAAATCAAGTGCAGGTGGCAGATCCTTGTCAACATTTTTTGGTCCCCATGAGGAAGCAAGCTTTTAAATCATACAGAATTAACTTTTTTTTTAAATCTAAAAGAGCAGAAAGTTTTGTGTGATTGTAAGGTTTAGGGGTAGGGAATATGATATACAGTTTGTACAGTATAAAAACCATTGCGGCTAGGGAATGTCCCCATAAAACATAGAAACCCAACATGCGTGTGTGTGTGTGTGTGTGTGTGTGTGTGTGTGTGTGCGTGCGTGCGTGCGTGCGTGCGTGCGTGTGTGTGTGTGTGTGCGTGCGTGCTTATAGTCAATATGTTTTATGTACAGCTGCTTTGTAACAATGAAAATTGTAAAAAGCGCTATATAAATAAAGTTGACTTGGCTTGAAACGTATTTGGACACTCAAGCCACACTCAATGAATAAATGTCATTGCAATAGATAACATATCAAACTAATAGTTAAAGAGACAAATGTTCTTGGAAACTCAGTTTAACATACACGAAAATTTGATTGTCAAATGATAGCTGGTTAGAGTAATTTTGAAGAAAAAAAACCTCTAAAACGGTTTAACGTCATTTGTTAAGCAAATATTACATGTTTTTAATCTTTGTTCTGAATTCACACATATTAAATGTGGCTTAAGTAATTCTTAAGGCCACAGTAGTGCATGCGCGTGGTGTATGTACTGTATGACCTTATGTTCTGTTGTCTAGCAGTATCTGGGTCCTTAGCTGTGTAGTTAGTGATGCTGCTGCCCACCGGGAGGTCCTCGGCCACGCGGACCTGCTTCTTTGCGAGTTCGAAGATGGGCGGCTCATTTACGTCCTGCACTGTGATTGTGACAGTGGCAGTCGAGGTGGACAGAGGAACAGCAAACGGAACTGTGTTCTCCACCACCACCAGCAAAGAGAAAGTGTTTCTGCCCTGCTCAAAGTCCAGACCCTAAACACAAACAACTTGAATTTAACATCTCCAAAACTGCCACAGGAAATAAAAACACTGCATTTACACTTTGTGTTGTCTTATTTGACAAGCTTTTTTAATACTAGTTGTAAGCAGTGTTGGGTAAGTTACTCTGAAAAAGTAATTAATTACTAGTTACTAATTACATATTCGATAATGTAATTAGATTACTGAACAAGTTACTCTCTTCAAAAACTATTTAATTACTTATTACTAATTACTTTCTATATCAACCTTGATGAGTTAAGTGATTCAAGGATAGACATGAAACGGCTCTTTTAATTCATTCAAATAAATAATATAAAACTACATAAAGTAGTATTATTAATTATAAATGTGAGAATAATACATTAAAGCACGGATTTTAAAGTTAGACTTTGAATTTTGATGTCAATTCCTCTTCTGCACACACACATATTACACAAAGTATTTAGTCTAATTACATCAGAAGTAACTGTAATTAAATTACAGAAAAAATAAGAGTAATCCCTTACTTTACTTTTCAAGGGGAAAGTAATTAAATTACAGTTACTAATTACTTAGTAACTAGTTACACCCAACACAGGTTGTAAGTGGTTAAATGTTTGCGAAACCCACAAACATGAAGGGTGACCAACAGTCTCATTTCGACAACGATTTTCTTAAAAAAAATTAAATGTGTTTTTGGGACATTTTACTTTTATTGTTGTGATGATTCCCTCCATCTTGTTGGGGGCGGTGCTAACGTTGAAGACTCCTTCCTCGTTGCCATCGATGATGGTGAACTTCACCATTGAGTTTGCAGTTAAAGTTTCATCTTTATCCGTGACGGTCAACCTTGCAACGATTTCTCCTACTTTATGTTCTTGCATTGTACCAATATACTGCCAGAGCACACACACGCACGCACGCACGCACGCGCACACACACACACACACACACACACACAAAGACAACGATTTGTGGCTACTCAACACTATCTTTAAAAACAAATTCCAGGAAATGTTTGTTTAAAGGGAACTCACAATGTTTTGGCTGAATCTAGGGGCATGATCATTGCTATCGGTGACTTTGATGATAACCATGCAAGTGGAGGAAAAGCCACGTCCCTCCAAATCTGCAGCCTCCACATGCAGTTTATACAAAGGATAAGTCTGTGTAGAGACAGAGATAGACACATACCGTCGTATTCCCATAAAAATTAAACATATTCTCTAGTGTCTCTCTGTCTATGTTTGAGTTTTAGTACCTCTCTGTCTAAAATGCCAAAAGAGGCTAGACTAATGTTTCCAGTGACAGGGTCAATGTGGAACGCATCACCGCTGGGTTCCTGCCCCACCAGTTTGTACCGCACTATGCCGTTAAATGTATTTGGATCATCCAAGTCCTTCGCTGACACTTGCACGACAAACACGTCTGTAAAAAAAAAAAAGAACAGTATTCACTATAATAATTCTGAGAATAATGAAATATCTGAGGTCATATCTTCTGAAGATTTGTCATTTACTTGGCTTTGACCTTTCCGGGACCTCTCCCCTAAAAGGATTGTGGGTACAGACAGGTGCGTTGTCATTTTGGTCAATAATGTTTATGATGATTTCAGCAGGTTTCTCAATGTAGTTTTCGCTCTCCGCTGAGCCGTGAATCGTAAGCTGCTCCGTACGCACAAAATACAAGAACATTTATCAACACAGATGTTGTATAATAACTGTCTGAACAGGTTCTGAGAGCATGACAGATGACTCACGATGTATTCTTTAGTTTCCTCTCTGTCCAGTTTGTCAGTGACAGACAACATGCCTGAATGTCTGTGCACTTTGAACAGACCAACGGGAGGCTGGTCAGCTCCAGGGCCTGTGACATAATAAACCATTTTCATCAAATCAGCTGCAGTGGACTTCATCTGTGGAGCACAAAACAAAGGGATAGTTTATAGCAAATCAAAATGCGGTCATTGTTTTCTCATGTTGTTCCAAACTTTTATGTCTTTCTCCTGTGAAACACAAAAAAGAAGCTGATTGTTAAAGACTGACAGCTCCAGTCACCATTGACTATTGCTGTATAGAAAAAGACGCAATTCCAGTGAATGTTGACTGAAGCCAGGTATCTTACATTCAGCCGTTTACTGTAAGTTACATGAAAGAAAGTCATACAGGACAACATGATGATAGAAATTCAGCCTTTTGTGACATGATAAACAAGAGCAGAACAAAGACCACCTTCACCACTTCCTTTGGAAAAGGGCCTTTATCGTTTTCTGGGATGTTGACAGCGGGAATCATCCATTCCCTCTTTCTCCTGATCAAACCGGCCGATGCTTTTGGAAAGATCTTCATCAGAAAAACACTTTGGGTCCTTGGAGTTGTTGCATTCTGAAAGACGGGCTTTATTTTAAACCAAATGTTTTAAAAAGAGCTGGAGGGACAGCAATACAGAAGTCCCCAAATAATGGTTTTAGCTTTGTAGACTATTATGCTTATTTCTGTCTTCTAAGACAAAATCCTCTCTCATTTGTAAATTGCTTTGGATTAAAGCATCTGCTAAATGTTAATGTCTTACCTGTTCAATGACTGCCGCAAACTGGGGTGTGGTCTTTACCTGGAGTGTAAAAATCACATGTACAAAGAATAAGGCAAAAAATATTTGTAAGAAAATGTTACATTGATTTGCATAAGCACAGAACTTCAGATAAAATAATGTGATGTTAATGAAAAGTCATGACTAATGCTGCCTTCACATGCTCTCGGAAATTTGATAATTCACTTAAACCCGGAAATAATTTATGGAACGGTGCTCTTTTAATGTTAGCTGATACTTTTAATGTTTTAATGCTACTAAATCATTAGTAAGATAAATGTTTTAATGTTACTAAATCCAGACGTTACTTGACGTTACCGGGTTGAAGTGGGAATTATTGAATTTCCGAGAGCAGTTACATCTTTTTAAGTCTACAGACTCAAATTATTAATTTTAAGGAATAGTACAGTACATTCTTTTCTCTTCATTAGCACAATTCAATTTACAGATACTGTGATCTATATTTTTCTAGTTGTGTTAAAATGTACAGCCGTGGAAAAAGAGACCATTCCAAAAAAAATTTAATCAACATTTCTACTATAGATGTATTGTGCCCATTACGGTCCAGGGTCTGTTGAACAACAGCAATGTGAAAGACTGACAGCATGACAAGACACATGAAAACTGTGATAAAAATCAAGGTTATCGCATTCATTTTTTTAAACCTTTCCTAAATACATGCACTGTAGAAATATTACTGTTGTATTGCTTAAAAGGTGAATATGAACTTGTTTTCTTTGCCGTATTTGAGGTCTGAAAAAAATACAGAGCATCTTTTCTGTTATTTTCACCTGTTTCTACAGTTTTCATTTTCTGAAAATAATGCTAATAGAAACAGTATTCTTATTTGAAATTTGGAGGAAAAATTCTTAGAAGTTCACAGAATGAAACAATGATCATTTTAACATGCATATAAATAGTAAATTCAGAAAAACTGAAAAGAATTTTGAAAAGGTCTCTTAATTTAATTTAATTTAATTTAAAAACTGTCTAATGCAATAACATTAAAAATGTACAGTACATTAAAACTCACTCACCAGAGATAAAACACAGATGAAACCCAGGTTACTGTATCCCATCATGCTTTCATTTACTATGAGCAACTAAAAAAGTGAGTAATACACTTGCTGTAATCCAAAGCTGTGAGCTGTGTGTGTCAGAACATTTGCATGTTTATGGGAAGGTGTTATTGACATTGACAACAGTTCATTAGAACTAGGAGATGCTCCATATAAAGTAAATAACACATTAGATCAACACTGTCATATAGCAGATTGGCCTCAGTTCGCACGCACAACAATACCTCACTTCTTAAAAAAAAAAACTCATTATATTAGGTCTGCATGCTGTAAACACTACCTGTGTGGTTTCTTTTGAAAGGTTCATTGAAGTTCAATATACTAAATAATGAATACCAGGTTCAACTAGTCATGAGCTCTCTAATATAATAAATAGTAGGGTTGCACGATAAATTATCGGTCATATCGGTATCGGTCGATAAATGGTCATTTTTACTGATATCGGTATTGGCCGATAATAAAATTTAGGCAGATATATTATAGACAATAAATTATGAATCATTTCCTCTGGTTGAACCACTTCAGCTACACGCTGCTCACAGTTAAATCCAGTACAATACTGTCTTTCTGTCGTGATCATTCACTTATTAGCAAAACATTGTTGACCCAGTATGTATACATTTATCAATGTGTAAATTATAGGAACAAAAGCATATTTTTGAAACCGACTGCTGTCTGAATACTTTCTGTCTTGAGACCTGTTAGACATGTGGCTATTACGGCACCTTTCTGGGTTGCTCTGGAAGAACATCTTTAATTTGTTTATTAAATAAACATTATACCAGAACAGTTTAACAATCTTTAATTAGTGTAAAGGCTTGGTTCATGATGTTCAGGGGGAAAAAAATAATGTTCAGTCTCATAAAATGATATATTTAGGTATATTGGCCAATATATTGGTTATTGTCTTCCAATGTTCAAGAATGATTGGTTATTGTTATCAGCCAACATTTACATATAGGTGCATCTTTAATAAACAGAAATGTCTACCATTTGGCCTCATAAATATGATTGAACTTACAAATAAATAAAACTATAACTAAAGAAAAACAATACAACAGGCCTTAATAACCATATTTATTTTATGGTACCTTTCCCAGGATATTTTAGAGTTCAACTGCAGCAATAGGATAGGAGACTCTTGGAAGGAACACATACATGGGACAAAGAAACACAGCACATTGATACAAAGTGACAACTCTAGAGACAACTCATCTACTGAAGCAATGGAGGTTAAAGCTATAAAATGAACAGCTCTGTAATGTTGATTTCCAAATTTTCACCCAAGAACCTCATATCACAATCATCTGTGTTTAAACCAACAGTAAAAGTCATTTTCATGTGTGTTACGTAGGTCAAGTTGCTATCATGACACAACTGACAACACTGCTGGTCAACTGCCTCCCAATGTTAGTGTACCAGAGAATATAACGCATGGCTATGTAGTCCCACATTTTTTTAATAATTATCCGTATAAATCAGGTCATGTGAAGATAAACGCAGAAATCATCCTTTCTATTCATGACGTACTTCATATAGTGTAACTGTACATACAAATAAAAACGATATTCTCCCTTCCATATGAAGACTGCAGTATGACAGTCACATAAAGTGTTGCCAAAGTAAATGAAAAATAATAAAAATATATAATGCAAATCAGACTGTTTCATCTGCGTGCATGGCTTAACCCTCAACCTTGAAGAATAATTAACATCAGATCAGAAATATTACCATATTATATACTCTACATATATCCTGTACGTGTGTAATAAAGTAATACAAGCGTGTCCAGTCTTGATCCTAGAGAGTCACTGTCCTACTGAGTTTAGCTTCAACCCAAATCAAACACACTTGCCTGTCATTTTCAAGATATGGAATAACCTTGATTCGTAGGTTCAGTTGTGTTTGGTCAGAGTTGCAGCTAAACTCAGTAACCGTAGCCCTCCAGGAGCAGGACTGGTGGCCCTTGTAGCAGAACATGCATATGTACTAACAAATCTCAATAAAGCAGATTATAATGCATTATTAAAATAACAAGCATTACAGATTTACTTTCGGACTGCTCCTGAGTTTCTTCTCATAAGATCCTCATGTTCTTTGAAAGTGGCAGATATGATGTGTTCTGACCTACTTTCTTAGTGTGATACAGGTTAGTGTTATTTTACAGTATGCTTTCACGAGAGGTCCCGCTCATGGAGGATGTGCTAGCTCCGCTGTCGTTAGAAACAGGCTTCCTGTTCCAGGTTTGAAAGTCCAGTAAGGTTTGATTGAGTTTCTCCATCCATTCGGTCCTTTCCTCTCGTGTGTCTGCTGAAAACCAGGACCTGAATGAGATTAATTGACACACAAATTAAATCCAAACCTCTGTATACAATGAAGACATTAAAACTACTAGGACTGTTAATATTGTCTCGGCTTAGAAATAGGGAAAACTCATGGAATATCTCTAAGGAAACACATGGATGAATTACTTCTTTAAGGTCTGGTTGTCTTGCTGCTCTGGGGTGTTAGTTTCTACCAATTCAAACGTGTCCGGCCGCGCACAGCATTCTCTCTTCACAGGTCTGACGCTGCAGAAGCCAAAGAGAGAGAAACTGCCATCTGATGGCTGGAAGAGTGAAAGAGTACAGAAAAACATTAGTGAGCAGAAAAGGTAAGAGATTGACACGTTCTGCGCTATTAAATTCATATGAAATTCTCGTTGCAAGAACCCACCGTGTCACCCATCTCATTAGGATGATTCCAGTAGAGCAGATGTCCTGCCTCCAGACAGAAGTATAACCTCTGCCAGGCTCCAAAACCACTCACATCCTCAAACATGGTCTGCATGAAGAGAAATACTAATTACTAAACAAATATCATAAAAAAACACAGGTCTAATGGTGTCATCATCTACTACCCCTTATTCTAAAAAACGTTAATACATTTAAAGCAATTAAAGGGGTCATATGGCGCGAATACGTGTTTTTCTGTGTCTTTGGTGTGTTATAAGTTGCCCATGCATGTATTAGATACGTAAAATTGCAAAAATTAAAGTGTCGGAACAAAAGATGCATTCTATCTAAAAGCGAATGCTCAACCAGACCTGCCTGAAACGCCTCGTGTAATCACACCCCCACAAATCTACGTCAGTTCGTGGTATGAGTTGACTAAGACCGCCCAAATGTATACGCAAGTAAGGTGGGCGTACCTGTCAGTACAATTGCTTTGGAACCTGATGTTCCAAATATGGTAAGAGGCGTTACATTTCCCTCACACGCTTGCAGTATTCCACCAATCACTACACACTGGTTAACTGGCCAATCATAGCACACCTCGCTTTTCAGACCGATGGGCTTTGTAAAGAATCTGCGCGTTTCAGAGGCGGGGCAAAGAGGAGATACAAACATGCACGGTATGTGGAAAATACAGCGTTTTTAACCTTAAATCGTGTATACACATTGCATTACATCTAAAACAAACAATAATATTCGTTTTGGACGTGTCATATGACCCCTTTAATGACTTTGCCAACTTATGAACCAAACCTCCACAGACAATACAATATAAACTAAAATCTGTTTTGCAAATACACTGTATATATTTTGCAACTGTGTTATGGCTTTTTGCCTATATACAAATGAACACAGGGATGACATTCATCTGGCACCAAATGCAGCTGATGAAACCAGCCAAACAAGGCATGAGTCACACATGCACACACATCAACCCACCAGAAACCCCTGATGCTTGACATTGGAGTGGCCCTCACTGTGCAGCCTCAGATAGATGTGGCCCTCTAAAGGAGAAAGAAACGGAACCTACACAAAACAACAAACACGTTAGTGTGATTACAGTATAAACAACAGCTGTGAATGTCACTTAACATCTGAGTCTAATCATGACCATGGATTATAATGTCACATAATTCTAAATAACCAATTGCTACGATGTAATTTTCAGACAAGAAATGACAGATACCTCAAATAATTACACCTGCATGAACAAAGACTACAATAAGAATTGTAATGATTCAAAACAGAAAAGGCTTGCAATTTTTCATCTACTCAAGAATATTAAATTAATAAATAACAAACAACACACAGAGTGCGCAAAGCCCACTTGACCAAAAGAAGACAACGAAGGAGAAAGTGTGACACCTTTTCCTGAAACTCATCGCCAAGGAGTCGTCTGATTTTCCCTTCAAATTTCATCTGAGTGGAGAGACACAGGAAAGAAGGACAGAGACCCAATTACATCCCACCACAGTGCAAACACAAAAAAGACCCTCAGTACACCGTTCACCCAAATGCTGATGTGAAGATGTGCTTCAGGCCTGAGATTTAAAATAACTTGAGATTATAAGATCTCAATAAAATGACAGACAAGTTTATTGACTTTAAAAAAGAAAGTGTCCATGAATCAGAGGTGAGAAAATTATACACACACACACGTGTTCTTGGCTAAACACTTTATTGCTTTTACCGTATATAAAGCTAGTTCAAATTGTTATAACAGTTATGTGAGGGCACGCACGCACTTTATTTCAAAGCCCATCTCACTTATTGTACATGACCCCAGTTTCTATGTATGTATCAATACCTTGTCCAGAGGAAACTTGCTCTGTCCCAGTGAGCTCAATGTGACTTTGTGAGAGCCCACTAGTTTGAAGTTACTAGAACGCTGGACGCTCAGACCTGGCAGAGTAGCAGCTATATCGAAGAAAAGAAAAACGTCACTGTTCGGAGGACCAACCAATGGCTGACAAATACTGTATATTAGATAACTAATAATACTTACATGTCCCACTCTGGCTAGACTTCTAGAGAGAGTAAGAAAAGTGTTTTAGAGCTGAGGTTGTGTAACATTCAATACTTTTAATTTCCTTCCCCTCAAATTTGAAAACAATGAATTAAAAATAAAAAGAATTAGAAGCATACCGTGATGCTGTGGAGTATTTTCTTGGGGGTCACCTAAAGACACAAACACCCTGTTAAAATTGATTAAAGTAAAAAAAGCCGTTGGTTCAGGATGACATGTACATACCCTTGACTTTGTTGAGCTGCGGAACTGCTGAGTGGTAAGGCTGCAGGTATTACTCTGAGTATTAGACTACAACACAGAAAACACATAAATACACAATAACAACCCTGACAGGTGATAACTAGGTATGAACTAGCAAAAAAACGGTACCTACCAAACTGTACACTTCTATGTCAATCTCAAAATTGGAACGAATGTCTTGTCTAGCAAGGAAAACATTCAAACCAGAGTAAATGACATCTGTTTTAAACACCATTTTTTCATCATGGTGTGTTTTGAGTATAAAGCAACTGTGGCATGCGGTGTTTGCACTCACAGTGTAATGGAGGTTGGAAAGGTGATGGTGTCTCCATTCTGGGCATCTGCAGCTGTAGCCAATGGTGTTGCCACGATGTTACACGCACCATAACGAATCAGAACAAAGAAGTAGTGCATCGGGCGACCTTGGCAAACAAAACAGTATTACAAATTGTGCATTGAAAATTCAAGCTTTCAATAATAAATAATCACTCGTACCTGTGCGAGCAGAGCACACAAACTCCACCTTGAGGGGCAGCTGGATGCTGCTGATGCTAACGGTGCCCCTGCAAGGCTGAGGTGCATTATGGGAGTCCGGTTCTCCAGACCCACCCTCCCTAAGTCTGCTGACCTCTGCCAGTAATGCTGCCCGCTTCTCGCCTGCATTTAGGGGAAAGAGCACAATTAGACCATGTATTCTCAATGTGACATCAGAACTTTGCAGAGGGTTCCAGCAGAGAAATGTGTGCCACTAAAAGGAGTTCAACTTACAGGAAACTAGGAGAAGTTTCTCAGCCTCTGCCTCCTGCAGGGAACCCTTCCCATGTTCCTCATCACTGCAGCAACTCAGAGCCTGCAGTGTCTGCGTGATGATCGTCTGTAACTTGGCTGCCTCCTCATTCAAAGTCTTAATACACAAAATACGACAACCCCTTACAAACTTGCATGCTCAGGTCAGGATAAAGATCTTGCTAAATAATCCACACACCTTATTCAGTCAGAACAGATGTCATATTTAATTTTAAACATTTAACAACAGTCTGACCCACAACAGTACACGTGACGATGCCAGTTTTCGAAAAGGACAGCCTAAGTTTCCTTAAATTAAATATGGTGTCTACTCTCTCTTTAAGGTGTAGTATCTAAACACTGCATTTCAAACCTTAATTCTCTCTTTGGTGTTGATGGGCTGTTTTGGGCATATTTTCTCATGAACCTGCTTCTGAACTCCACTGGTCATGTTCTGAGTGGAGGGAGGGTGGATCTTCCTCTGCGAGCGGTAGGCGTCGATGCTGTCAATCAAAATATAACTCCAATAAATAACAATGTCACATGTTTTATGACATAAAAAAATGTGTAATTAATACCACACACTGTATAATTACTACTAATTCTTAACAGAGATACAAAATGACAACAAAAATGAACAAAGCATCTTAGGTAATTTTGAGGGAGGTGCACCTGTACAGAGGTGGAACATCAGCTGTGTGGGACTCTTCTTCAGGTAAGACCGGTGGGATTGATGGCTCAGCCACAGTGATTTCAATCTTCTGTAGTAAGATTAAAAAACAGTAACACGTTTTTTTCATTTATCAATGTTGTAACTGAACCGTGCGTGTATCTGTAAAAATATTTGACATTTATATCTTCCCAAGAGAAAATCCAAATGTAAAACACTTGCTGGGGTTTCATTTTATATGCAAAAAGGAATAATTATGAAAAAATAGACAAGCTTTTCGTGTATTGTAGGCTACATACTATTTAAGCTAAGCATTGGGATGCTATTCGAGTATAGTTGGCTCTTGTATGATAAAACGCTTGTGATTTTCATAATTTGGAAGTTTCTCCGGGTAAAAGCCTGTGCAAAATGCCTAAATGTAAATGTAAACCAATCAGGATTGTCAGAATAATACCATTGGTGTGACAACAGCCTCCACTGATTTGCTGAGAGGAGAGAGGATACATCTGGGCGGCAGGGTCAGGAAGTCTTCTTCGGCACCCACGGAGGTGTTGTCCATCTTCTGCTCCATCTCTCCCTCACCTCTATCAGCAGGCTGGAGTTCCTGCTCTTCATCAACTGCAGAACTGCCATCAAAAGTTTCCTCATTCTCCTCACACATCTCACTATCTTCTTGAGAAGTCGGATTTGATTCAACCGTGTCTGGTTCTGGTTCATCTTCCGTTTCAAGTCCTGATGAATTGTTGTAATTCTTTTCTTCCTCTGATTCCTTCTCTCCATCTTCATCTTCCTTGTCTGCGTGTTGCAAGACATCTTCAAACATTTCGTCAATAAGAGCAGAAGTGCTCAAAGCAGAAGGTTCTAATAAAGGAAAATTCATAATGAAGATCAGTTTAAAAATGATTAAATATTGCAGTCCAAACATTTGAGACCACAATAAATATGGGACTAAAACCTAGAAATATTATATTGTGTCCCTTAAAGGAACAGTTTGCCCAAAAAAGAAAATTCTGTCACCATTTACTCGCCCCTTAAGTTGTTCCAAATCTGTTTACACTTCTTTGTTTTGATGAATACAGAGAAAGATATTTGGAAGAATGCGTGTAACCAAACAGTTCTTGGCCACCCACATAGGAAAAATGACAATGGTAGTCAAAAGAGCCCCAGAACGATTTGCTGTCCTACATTCTTCAAAATATCTTCTTTTGTGTTCAACAGAACAAAGAAATTTATACAGATTTGGAACAACTTGAGGGTGAGTAAATGATGACAAAAAATATATTTTTGGGTGAACTGTTCCTTTAACAATGTGGTTACACGCTCATTATGTATGGTTTGTTAAATCCAAGCGATAAATCATGAAGCACATTTACCTGCTGAGGAATTAAGGTCAAAGTGGGGAATCTCCTCAGTACGTGGTGGCGTGATGTTTAGACTTCCCTCCACCACCTTACTATCAACCTCACAGGAGCTGAATTCTGATTCCTTTAGCTCCTCCTGTAAAACAGCTCAAGGTTAAATTTAGCCTTTGTTTCATGGTCAAAAAGCTAACCCCCCCCCCAAGCGTGTGCAAATTACATCCCTTTGGCCCAGTGGTGACAAGCAAATTTAAGATAAACCTCAAAACCACGTGACAAAAAAGGTGAAGAGGCAACACAGACCCTATATCCACATAAATTCACATCAACAAACTGTCTCAATGCTCACACTCCTGGGCTGTAATGAAGGCCATTGGAGTGTTCGAGTTTTCCTGGGAATCCAGGGTGAGGTTGTGGGTGGAGACCACCTCTGAGAAAGTGGGGACACTTTGTATTTGATCTAAAGTTCTAAATTGCTCAAAAACTGGACAAGAACAAATACACATGTCTCAATATGGTAAGAGCAACCTAATAAACGTCTTAGGCTGATTGGCTCACCTCAGTAAGAGAAGAGTCAGACAAACTCCTCTTCAACCACATGTTCTCTCCCACAGGCTGAACCTTTAATAGACGCAACTCCTCCACACGAGCCTGCAACCGAGAGACAGTGATGCCATGAATTCACCCACATCCTCTTGTTCGTTCTAAAAGTTTTAAATAGGCATTTAATAGAAAACAGGGCCTGAGGAAACATACCTGGCGGATACGGGAGGCTTCTTTACTGCTGGGTGTAACTGTGGCGTTTAGCTGCTTTTGGATGCCGTGCACGAAGCTGGAGAGATTGCGTGTGCAGGGGGTGAGGCGACCGGGACTGTTCAGAGGGGTTGGTGGTTTGAAGCGCTGCTGGCGGGAACTAAACTCGCCATCACCTTTCGTAAAAATACATAGGTTTAGAGGAAGATCCTCATTTAAGGCTCACCTTTACTTCAATGGAAAGCAAAAGAAAAGAAGTGTGTTGTGAGAAATAGCCTGCATGGGAAAATACTGACCGATACGACAAATATCTGAGGATATAGGTCTAGCAGAACCCTCAGACCCAGGGTCAGACACGCAGCGCTGGATGAGACCAGTTCCACCTGGCCACATAAAAACAAGAAATTTGATTAAGAAACATCCACAGAAAAAGAGATAGTATGAAATGACACGCTGCAAGTGTTAAAAATCTTAGGAGGCAAGGCAGAGTATGCATTGAAAGAATATATAAATGTTATACATAACTAGTCTTCATTTTACGTATGAAAGTGATTTTACAAAATGAAAACCTGAATTGTCACCATCCCGTCTCTGGCTGAGCTGTTGGACCCTGGAGCGTATGGAAGCTATGGCTGGGGTGTCCGGTTTTACTTCCAGCTCTGTCAATCTCAAGCGGGTCCTGGCGGGGGATTTTGTGGGGTCTAGGTTCTCTTCTCCTGCAGCTAGTCGCCTTTTCTTCAACACATTTTCCAATTCTGGAAAACATTATACAGTTTGTGTCACGATCCTTTTAGTTAAAGAGCTGCACTGGTAACTGAAAGGTTGTCGGTTTAACCACTGCGCCTTTGACACTGTAACGTCTACTTTAAGTTAATGCAAAATGTACCCAATAAATGACTACTTATTCATTTTTGTTGCATTAAATCTTAAAAGTCTATGTACTATTCAAATATCTATTGCGCATGATTAAATCAACCAAACAAATCTTATGCTATGAAATAATATACTGAACAATGTAGCCTGCACATGCAGTCATAATGAAATGACTGAAGGGTAATGAATGTTGTTTATGCAGGTAAGTGACTACTATACTGGACTTATAGACACAACCACATTGTATAACATGACAAAGCAGGTGACAGGTGACACAGTCTTACCACTAGAGGTTGAAGAATTTTCATCCAGTGGATCTCTCGGTCTCTTCTGATTTTCCATTTTTTCTTAATCTTTTCACTTGACAGATAAAAAACAAATTTAATAAGTCATTATTTTAAATTTAACAACATATCAAAGACAAAAAGGCGGTCGTAATTCACGTTTTTTTTCTATTTAACGTTACTTCCTGTAAAACTTAACTTAACTGTTAACGTTACTTACCCAACGTTAGCTTTGTTACTCACAAAGAAGTGTAAAATACAAACGACTATTGATTAATTTCAATAAAAAAATATTCAGCATTGTGTCACTTTCCATTTGAGAGTGTTGGTCAACATAATTTCAGTTATGACTTTCATAAATATAACTTTATTGTGTTTTTGTGAGGCCGAAGTGCAGCTAACGTAACTAGCAAAGTACGTTAGGTCGATCGAACAAAACAAAAACACGAAATCCAACCTTCTTAAAGACGTCACGAGCAAAAAGTATAATATAAGTATACGTATACAATTTAGTTTGTAGCTTTTGTTTTTAAAAGTGTTTTCTTACCTAAGTAAAACAACCGTGTCAAGATTTGTGGAGTTTCAAACGTCTCTCTGCCCTGTCATCATCAGTCAAGCGTTTGAATTTCCGCGGGCGCTGCGCGCATGCGCACAACATCAGCTCAAGTCAGACCACAGGGCCCTCCAGTGGCTTAACGCTGAAATGTACTTTACACAATACTAAGTTATACCATAGTAATTTATACGATGCTGAATTACAAGTTTCGCTTGATATATTTTAATTTAATCATATAAAAACTTATAAGTTAAGTGCGTATTTAAAGTATTTACATTCGTCTATATCAAGTGGTACTGCATGAAGTACTCAAAGGTCCTGGAACAAATTGAGTGTGTTTGTGTGCATACCTGGCGAATAAAGCTGATTCCGTTTTCAACAAGTTAGTCTAGAAATGCATTTCAACTTATGAGTAACACATTCTTATTAGAAAACGAACCCCATCCGTATCAAAATGTGCTTCTTATCATTAGATAATACCTATCATTAGATAAAGTAGTAAGTTGGTCTGAGAAAGGTAAATTACACACGTAACCTGCTTAGCTGCATCCATAACTTAATTATGCTCTTTACTGTATCAATACAATGCAAATAGGATTCAAAGAGGCTCCTTGGTTGCTGCTACCTTTGTTTCATAACTAAAAACGTTAAACCAGAATGATAAAAATATATAAGATCTGAAAACACTTGGCTTGCTCATAAGGAATCTGGTACAAAAGCAATCAACACATCCCATTGTTAAATGTTTACAAATGTTATTCAAATATATTTTTTCTTTCCTTTATAAACATATACAGCATCACTAAGATCATTTGGATAAAATATTTTAAATACCAGAGTAGTTTTGAACAGAAAACAAGATAGAGAAATACCAAATGAAGAGACACACTCTGATGTCTTATACAAATATTATGAAATAACAGATTCTTACAAAGCAAATAGTTTGATGAACCTACATAAGGATTGTAATATAGAAAGAAATTGCACTAAAAGTGTAACTAGTGCTAAAACCTTTAATAAAATTGGCTTTATGACCTTTATATCTAGCTCTGCAACGATTTGGTTTAATCATTTATAAGCATTTTATGTTATTCACTGTGGTACTTTGAAACAATCTGCATTCGCTACAAAATGCCTCAAAAGCTAAAAATCTTTATTCAAATCAACTTAAAATGCTAAAATTAATAACTTAAAACGAAATAGTCATGTGTGATATACATAAACTTAAGACAGAATTAATGCATAGTCAAAATAATGTGTAATGGAAAATAAGACAAATGTAATGAAATAATTGATGATGTTAATGAGTTTTGTATAAAACATACTCAAATGATAACATCTTCAAATTGATCCTAGATTGAAAATATAAGAACAGTGAAATATGAAGACGTCTGCTAACAATTAACCACTACTTTAAAGCCATCAAATAATATAAACAATTCTATCAGTCTACACGGTCATCAGACATAAAAAAGTGTGAAGTACAAGCAGACAAAAAACAAACAAGAACCTGAAAGAAAACTGGCCTGGTAAACAGGCAGCACGTTTACACAGACAGATTCATATTAACCTTCATATTCTGACTGTGAATCTAACCATTGTTTGCTTTAATTCTTACCAAAACACATATTAAAATTTTATACCGCTAACAGTGGTTTAAACTTATTACAATATACATAGGCAAAAAATAAATCACAGCATTATTGAAATATACATTTTGTGCACCCCCAACAACTAAGAAATGTTGCCTTTTATTATTTATTATGAGAAGTTTTGCTGAAGTTTGAGTTAAAGTAAATCACTGTGACCGTGATGTCGTCACGATACATGCGTGCTAGGTCACTAGGCAGTGCCAGCATGGTTGCCAACCTCTCCTGGTCCATCTCTCCATACTCATTTGTGCTCAGCGCATGCCGAATCAAGTGTGTGGCTGCATTACGATCCAGCGAGGGGGTTGCCCTGGCCCGTCGCCGCAGCAACAGCTGATGCATTTGTCCCAAGTTAAGCTGGCTGGCTGAGACCGGCGCCTGCAGGTGAACACCTGTCAGGTGTTCCGCCACAAGTCTTACAGCCTCCTCGTTGCTCATTTCGTCCCAAAGACCATCAGAGGCCACGATCAGAAACCGGTCCTGCGGTCTCAGGCGATGATAAGTTACCTCTGGTGTGGCATCTAAGTAAGGTGGAGTGAGGTAATTGGGTGGTGCATATTGATAAAGATTCAGTGCTTCTAAATCAGAGTCTCCGTTCTCCAGCACACTTTGCTGCAGCTCTCGACTCCACTTAAAGCGCACATCTCCAAATGCACGTAGTGGCATCAGGACCCCGAGCAGCCTGTCGTCTACGATCAAGGTTTGCCGTTCGCTGACTGGATGCTGGCTCCATACCCGCTCCAATTCTGCTTGATTGGTAGTGTTGTGGTCCTGCGTGAGTGGTAGAGCGTTCCAGCTCCCATCATCCTCGTGGACTCCCAACACTGCTCGACAGTCTCCCGCATTTGCAACGTGCACACCTTCTGGTCCTACGTGCGCTACACACGCAGTGCAACCGGCAAAAGCAGCCTGAATGGCTGTGCTGCGCATCAGGTCATTTGCCAGGGGTACCTGCGCTTCAAGGGAAAGATCCGTGTCTAGCCGCTGGAATGCGTAGCTGAAAGCATCTACGGGGCTCATGCCACCACCTTGTTCTTCACTTGCCAGAAGCTCCTGCCAGTAAACACGCAAATGATTGACATAGAGAGCGGCTGACTCCCTGTAGTTGTAGTCATTGCGATGCTTGTACCACTGCAGAATAGGCGGCACAGGTCGTGCCGTCTCCATGGCGGCCTCCAGATCCTCCAGGACAGATTCTGACATCATCGCCACAGCAATGTAATACAGTAGACGTTCACTGACTGCTTGAGCACACGCGTGACCGCCATGTCCATCAAACACACCAAAGATCATGCCACGAGCTTGGAGGCAACCGGCACTACTGCGTCGGTCTTCTAGTGGAGTATTGGCTGCAAGCTGGTTACTATCAAACCTCAGCACAGGGCTGGGACCACCCCGTCCATCAAACTCTGGAATGCGCACAGATTGTTCGTTAGCACACAGGACCGCATCGATCTGTAGCCGGTTGAGGTGGAAGTCCAGTGCATTTTCTCCTTCCTGTCCTGATCTACCACTACGTGAGGAGATGCCCCGTGCATGAGAGGGAAACAGGCAGGTTTTAGACAGTGTGGCAGGTGAAACATGGCTGGTAGCAAAGTAACTGGACAGATGTCTTATACCAGTGTTAAAGAAAACTCTTGAACACACATAGCCAGACATTACTGTCTGAATGCAGGGACTGAAGCCAACACCTGGAAAAATACAATGCGAGAGGACAACAATTAGTTTCAGATGGTCTTGAAATGTTTATTGATGAGTAACCTAATCTGAAGCCACACGGTAAAATCCTTTCATTTATTTAGAGCACCATGTCTGATATTTAGATTAAGTTAACATGACACAATGTGCACCCACTGATCAGCAAAATCTTGGACACGTACATTTTTATTTGTGTTTGTAATGTAACATATAAATCATATCTTTCATATGTATGTTAAAGTCAAAATTAAGTCCTTCTCTTAAATTAACACTCCTTCTGTTTACAGTCCTGGTTATTCGCTTGCTAGCTTCACCGCGGCTCTTATATTATGACCTAACGTTACATACGATTTTAAAGGTTATTTATGTTTTCTCGTTAACAAACACATACTATGGAATTAAAGACAAAAAATTCCGGCAAAAATGAAAAAAAAAATGCTTAGTTACAAATAAATGCCGACTCAAACACATACCAGTCACTGTTCGCTGAATGATCTTCTTCTGCACTCCGGTTTCATTGTGGGAGGCTGCAAACGTGTTGCTCACAGCGCCCCATGCAGTTCCGCCTCGAAAACAACACTCACTTTGAAATAACCGTTTTCCTTGTTTATGTCTGTATATGTTCTTAAATTTTCTGCAACAATCAAAAAGTTCGTCTAAATAAAATAAACATCGCAAAAAAAAAACATTTACTCAGAACCTAAATAGTCGGCTGTATTTATGAGTGCAAAGAAGATGCCACGAAATATACTAACATAAATACACATTATGTAAATATCAATAAATAAAGCACCTCAATACACCTTTAATTACTAAAAAATATTTTTAAAAAATGGGCACCCACATCCGTTGCCATAGGAACGGACTGATCACGTCACGAGCTCAGGTGATTCAGAGAGCGGGAACTTGTAGTAAGACAAGAAGAGCGTTTCGAAGATTTTGGCTTGTTAAAATAGCTACAAATACGTTATTTTAAGACTCGTACACATTTTGTGCTACAGATCTGAGACACAGCACCCGCATCTTAAAACAGATTTGGATGGTGATATAAAAACGCCACAGATTTAGGTAAACGTTGTGGCGTTTGGTACTGTAAAATGCGTATTGTACCATAATGTTTAGTAATTGTACCATAACTTATAATGTGTAGTTATTGTACCATAACTTATTTTGTGATTTTGTTGTAGGCTCCGGGGATGTTGTAAGTGGAAAAGCATGTGTTGATGATCTCGAATGGAAAAATGGAAGGTCAACATCACACATCAGTAACAATAGATTAATTTGAATAATGACACTATATTTGTCAATACTAGGATTAGCAAGTTTCAATTAACCTTGATTCATAAATATACAATTTCAGATTAATGTATTCTAAATGTATATACTGTACATTATTGTATATGTCATATACTCTATGTTCAAAAGTTAATGTACACAGATTACTGTTTGTAGCATTAAGTACTGCTTACTGATGAAAGTTATTACTGTTTCCAGTGAAATGTTTTCTATTGACACCTTGTCTGAAGTGGCAACATATCTTCCTTTATCATATGCTTCTCAATGTTAATGTTGTTCAATGTATTGATTTAAAAGTCTTCACATTTTCAGCAATCAAGACAGATTTACGTCTTTTACTGGAGTGTCTGAAGTACCAGATGAAATGGCCAGACTCCCAGAAACAAGCTCTCCTCACCATCCTCTCTATCTGCAAACATAACGGTCTGCTTATTAAAACACACACATACACCACCTGACTTCTCTCTCACATTAGGTGCCGTTTTAATGACACTTTACCATGGACTGTGCACACTCCTAAAGCTGTGTGGTGTAGTTGTCTTTGTCTTTGTGTAGCAGGTCAGTATGTGGAGTTCTTCATAGAGATCGGAGGGATTTCATTCATCTATAACCTGTCAAAGTCTAGCTCTTACTCTGAGGTTAAACAGACTGCTCTTTTTACACTTGCATCCTTGGCTGAGTTATATGGTACATATGTTTTTATGAAGATTTGTTAAAAGATATCAGCTGCAATATGTGATTTAGTTATAAACCCATTCCCTCTGTCTGCAGAAAGCTGTAAGCAGACGCTGTGTCGGGAGGACACTTTTCGTGATTTGGCGCAGCATTTGGAACAGGAAATGCCTTTGACATACAAAAGAGTTGCAGTGTACATGCTGGGTGTCCTGGTTGCTAACAACAGTAAGTTTCACCATTCACATAGTGTCACCATAGTCAGTAGAGAACACATTGTCAAATTTAGATTTTGTTAGGAATATATCAGACGTGAGGAGTACCAAGCAGCGTGCCTGTGTATATGCACACATCATTTATATTTTCAGTATGTCACATGTTTTTTATTTCAGGATGTGGCCAGACTTTTGCTAAGACCTCCAGGTGTATTGAAGTCTTGCTCAATTTGTTCAGGTACCCACAACAATAAAATATCTTAAAACATCTCAACTATATTCCATCTGTAAAGTGTAATTGGGCTGTAGGAGCCCATCTGCAAAATTTAAAGTCACAGCTTTAGGATCATTTCGTTTTGGCCGTTTTGTTCAAGTTAACATCAATAATTAGGAAACTAATGGGGAATGCAAAGTCTTGAGATGTAACCGTTTGAGAATAAGTGTACATTTCCATTCTAAAAACTTCATGTTCAAGGAAAGGAAAATCCAGTTGCTGTTGGCTGAATTCTCTAGGACGGTGCCCTGGATCTAACAAAACATTCACAAACAAAACTGTCATATACTCCATGTTTGGAAAGAATGAAATAGCTTTCAAACACAGCATGATGTGTTCAATAAATCACAGGGCTGCATATCTGTGATTCAGAAAAACATCTGAAAATTCACTTAAATACTCCCCCGCTGCTCGAAAGAATCAGCTTTTTGTTTTTTCTTTTATGCCACTTTCAGGAATAGTTTTCCAGAGCAGAATGACTCTTATGAGCAGACACAGTTTTGGGCCGCTGTATTCAGTGCTCTCTGTGGCTCTGTTAACAACCCTCAGAATGGTAAGACAGTGATGTGGAACTCTATGAAGAGAATATATGAATGGAATGCACAGCGTTTTAAAAAGCACAAAGCTAGGCTGTGCATGATGTTTTAGCAAGCAAAGTGTCAATCATCACTCTTTCATGAAGAGTGGAATGCCTGGCACTTTTGTATGCAGGTGATAAGCTTTGAATATACTTTGATAAGCTATTACAATTGCTTTGAACATCTGAACCTATACTATGTTTCATAATATTTTATTATATACATTTACAGTGATGTTTTCCCAAACACAATTTAATATTTACACATTCACACTGTATTTTGTCTGTGGCAGAGGAGAATCAGAATGCCTGCACGTGTGTGTTTACCCTGGTTATAAAATGGCTACAGGAGGTGACATTGCCCCGAGCAGAATTGGCACAGCCTATATGTTCATTTATTGGCATGACTGTGGCAAACAATGGTGAGCACAAAGCACATCAACACTAAATTATGTATATTCCCACCTTGCGTGTCGTTTGCATTACTGTATTTGTGTATTTGTTTCTTAGACGGTGCTCAGGATTATTTCGTGTCAGTGGGAGGCCTGGATTCACTCTCTAACACTCTTACCAGAGTTTTGCCTCAGTCTGCGCACAGTGCAGCTGCTTGTAAGATGGCCACCGTAATTACTAAAACACTGTCCGCTTGCGTCTCCAGCAATGGTAAGACACGTACATGCACACACACACACACACCATGATGCATGTTGGATTGTTTTACGTTCTGTATTTCTGTATCGTTTTCAGAGTTGTTGATGCCTTGTTTATCGAGTTTGAGGGTTGTTCCAGGGCTGTTGTCTCTATTGTCCAATCCAAACCTTGACCCTCAAGGCCAGCTCGCTGTGATGGTGACGATTGGTCAGCTCACTGATGCGTGTGGTGAGTGTGTGTAACAGACTGGTCAACTGGCACTAGGGGTGTAACGATTCACTCAGCTCGAGATGCGATGCGATTCACGATATTGATCTCACGGTACGGTTTATTTACGGCAATTGAGACAAATTAGAAATGAACAACTGCCCTTTTATTATTTCTCAAATGCTGCACATTTCTTTGTAAAACAAAAATATATTTTATGTCAAATAACAAAACTAAACTGTAATTTTAAAACAAATTCCAAATCAAATAAAAAAAAAGAATAATACAAGTCTCTTTTCTTGGATTTTTTTACTTTAAGAAAATCAGCATATCCACGTTTTCCAAGTTTGCAGTAAACACAACGCCCCCTGCTGTTTAAAACATGTCTTGCGATCATAGACTGTATAAAATTTGGACATAGTGTCCGTGAAGTCACCCGTAGGTTGTGTAAAAAGTAAAGTAGGCGGAGCCGGTCGTCGCCATCTTGGCAATGCGTCATCGCGCCTCACTCCCGGATAATCAAAAATGGGCAAAGAGGCAGGACGTGGGTGGAGCTGACGTGCCTGGTTGCTGAAACAAACCACTCCCGCCAAGCTTGACGTATTGGCCGTTGACATTTAAACGTTTACAGCGGTTTACAGCTTACTCTTGAGGTAAATTACCTGAAACTACACAAAAAATGTGCATGTGACAGCTAAATGGACACCTGTCACTCAAGTGGCCACGTCCTTAATTATGCAGAATTTTAAGGGTTAAAATAATCTTAATGGGTGAGTTATAAAAAAATTCACCCCCCTCACAGTTGTCATGAAGGGCAAAATTACCTATATAGACCAAAATAATTTTTTGTACCAGGCTGTAAACATGTTTTTTTGTGCTGTAAAGTTGGCCATTTTAACATTGGGCTCAATGAGATTCTGCTCTGTTTTGGAGCCAGCCTCTAGCGGCCAGTCGATGAATTGCAGTTTTAGTCACTTCCGTGTTGGTTTCTCGAGAGAGACCGGAAGATTGCCCCTTGATTGCGATTCATTTTACATCTCAACCGACTTGAGTCGTCACTATTATCGATTTTCAACCGGCTAATGGTGAATCGTAACATCCCTAACTGGCACTGAATGATTTCCAATTGCCATGCTTCTGCTAAATATGAATGAATTGAATTTTGGAGAAATGTTGAATTTTAGAGAGTTCCTTTAAGTATGAGGACACTTAAACAATTTTAATTAATTACTACAGCAGAAGAATATGAGAGTTGTCGAATTTCTAAATGCGTAAAAAAAATGCTCCCCTGAATGTTAAACACTGTCTTTAATCTGCAGTGGAGCATCAGTCTCAGCTGGTGTTGTCCGGAGGTCTGACTCTGATGATTTCACTACTCACTGAGGCCACTGATGAAGAGGTCAAGAAAGCAGCTATGTTTGTACTTTACACTTGCAAGAGAATCAGTAAGTTACAAATATTACACGTTGTACAGCAGTAGCATGCTGTGACATTTGGCAGATGTCTGTCTATCTGGTTGTCTGTCTGTCTATTGTACAACATTGTATCTATGTATCATATTAGAATCATTACAAGGACTGTTTAAGAATAACTATAATGATAACGCTTATATATAGCATCCACACCAAATGACAACAACATAGGTAGACATCATCATATAACTTTGTGCTGTTGTGTTGAGTCTGGATCTGGCAAAGTTGTGGGAAGAGAGAGGTGTCATAGCACAATAAACACAGTCCAACAGTAATTTTCCACCATACTGTATACTTTACAGTTTATTATTGTCACACACTAATTTCTTGACATGTATTTTCTCTCCCACACAGCTGAGACGTTATGTGGAAGCATGTCTGTTAAGCTAAGAGAGGAATGTGATATGGAGAGACACTGGCAGTCAGCTGCGGACATCCTCCAGAGAATAAAGCAGCTAGAGAAAAAGGTGTGAATGTGTATTGTGTTGTAGATTTCCCCCAGTTTGCAATGAAATTCATATAGTGTATGAGCCAAAAGATTGGTGTCATTTAGTTCAGACTTTTGATAAACTTAAAGGTGGGATGACACACGCAGTTTCTGCCAATCTCATATTAATCTTGAGTACCTATACAGTAGTATTGCATACGTCGTATCTTCGAAGAGTATTTAGTTTGATCAAATTTATAAAAGAGAGATACAGCTGTACTATTATTTCTGGAAAAAGACAAGCTGCTGGAGGCGGTCAGGGGGGTGGCGGAACTACAGCACGAGCACACAATATCATCGCATTATCCCTTTGTGTTGTTTATATTATGCACGTACATGCCGATTGCCAACAAAACACAGATGTATGACTTAGTTTGATTTACCACGTGCAGTTCATGTCCGGCATGTTTTAGCACTAAGACCGCTCCATCTGTCAGTTTCAATTGATCTCCAAATCCAGCGTTATATCCACGTTTATATAACATCCATCACTGAAATGCCGCGAACAAACAAACACAACTCAATTTCTCTCACTATTAAAAGAGTAACGAGCTGCAGCTGCAGGCCACAGCGCAGCCAATCTTCACGCAGCGCAGCCAATCTTGATAAGCGGGTCTTCCTATCGCTAGTCAGTTGGCGCGTGGGCGGCCTATTTCTTTCGCGTTGCCGTGGGCGTGCTTTTCCGGGAGAATTGCGTAACATGGATCCAGACTAATAAAAAACTTTCTGAAACAAGTTGGAGTGCTGGGGGAGTGTATCAAGCACAGAAATACTACGTCATACGTCAAGTTGACCATATTAAGCATGAGAAGCCAGCACGTTCAACAGTATAAAGAAGTCGGAATGCATGACATAGCATGTTATCCCGCATTTAAAAAGCATTTGTGTTTTTGTATTTGAATGAACATTTATTCAGAGCTAACTATATGACACCATGTGACTAAGAGCATTTAGAGTCCACAGCGTGTAAGTCTGCCTCGGGCACAAATTCCTTAAATATGATTGATTTTAGTTGTTTTGTTAAGCTTACATTTCATCCAAAGTAGTGAGGGTGCTGCTAACTTCAGTCTTAAACTGAAGCCTTAAACATTTGTTATCGGATTGTCTTGAAACAGCTGGAAAAAGACAACGAAAGCCAGCACAGCGGGCAGGAGTCGGGCTCATCTGTGGTATATGATGAAGAATGGTTGGAGGGCTCTGTCATACGCGAGGTCAGAGATCATCATCAAGCATGTGAGGTGTTGTGTCCACCTTCTGCTGGAAATCCGGATCAACCAACAACAAATCCAAGAACGTATAACCAAGAAAGCATGGTGAGGATCGTTTACACATTGAGCATTGCGCATCACTTTAGAGCTGATACGTTTTTACATGCTCAGATTTAACGTTATAACTCTATGCTAATAGTGTGCATTTGTGTGTCTGTACGCAGCAGGGTGTCCGAAAGCATGGGAGTTCTGCACAGTATTTGGGTCCTTCCCAAATCACTCTTTATCAACACCGTAACTGTGAAAAAGAAATAGAGGAAGAGGAAATGACAGAACCTGAGAGCTTATTTCAGATGACTGAAATGAGCAATGACCGGGAGACAAAGACAGAGATGTATGTGAAGAAGAGGAAAATAAAGTCTGAAACAGTAGTGAAGAGATTGAAGATGATCGCGGCCCACACTAATCCACACTTGGGAGGCGATAAACCTTCTCAAAGCTGCAACACACCAACAAGGGGCGGCAGAGATACGAAGGGGTAAAGAAATGCTTTTGCTTTGGGTTTTATATATCGTTTGTAATCACTTGAGTTGTACACAGGTTTATTTAAAGCAGCGTGATTTGATGTACAGTATTATACACGACCGTAGTACAAATGGCAGAGTTTAATACTTCATTCAGATTGCTAACCTACATATAACAGTGCTAAGATTCCCTCTCTAGTAAGAACCACTGACTATTCCAGAAGTCACATTTATGTCAGTGGCTTTTCAAGACCGAGTCAGGGATTTATTTTCTGTTCTGGGAGTGACATTAACTTCTCCGCTTTATTATTTTTGGGTTTTAGCCCAGATATTTTCAAACATCCTGATCTCAGGAAGAGAGGCCAGCGCACACAGACTCTTTCTGATGGTAAAACTTTCTTAAACACCACACTCGCTACCCTTAGTGCTAAGTCACAAAAACCCTTTGATTGTGCAAAGAAAAAATATTCTATAAATATAAATGTTTGGCTTGCTGTTCATTTGAAGGTTTAGACCAGGGCTGTCCAAAGTCAGTCCTGGAGGGCCGGTGTCCTGCAGAGTTTAGCTTAAACGCGAATCAAACACACCTGAACCGTAGACCGTATGAAATCTGGACGGAGCATTCCAATTCACTTCCACTGTAGAAAAATGAAGCCAAATTGTCAAAGTTATGGCTGCTGCCATTGGCGTCCTTTGGAGCCAGAGTTTGCACAGTAGTTGAGCACAAAATGAAGCATGGTATCAAGGTCCCGCCCACATTCCCTGATGACTCAATTGTAAACAAAGAAATGGTGTTACAAGACCTCTTTTTATAACATTTTAAACCAACTAAAAAAAACTTCTTTGAAAAACGAACACTTGGACATACATCCACGTGATAGAAACCTGACTAAAATAACAAAGAACTATTTTTTAAATTATTTAAAGTTTAATTAGGTTTTCTAGTTTGGCTCCTGTCCCATTTGTTTACTTGGACAGGGTGGGGTTTATGACCTATACTGCAGCCAGCCACCAGGGGGCGGTCAAAGAGCATGCAGCTTCACTTTTCAGGACGTGTGAGGCACACCCACTTGAGCCAGCTAATCACGATCTCACTAGGCAGACTAGAAAGGTCCAGACAGGTGTGTTGAGCCAAGTTAGAGCTAAACTCCGCAGGACGCTGGCCCTCCAGGACCGTCTTTGGACACCCCTGGTTTAGACTGGTTTTCTGATTTTTGCGTCTGTTCTCAGATGAGATCTCTCTGTGCTCCGAGCTGTTGGACAAAGAAATTAAGAGGTTTCTGAAGCCACCATTCACCTCTAAATCCAGCAGCTCACGCTGTGCAGGTGCGTGCCTGTAAACGCACGACAGGTTGAAGTACTCTACTGTACACCCCTCATTGCATGTCCCTACATCTCTCAGGCTGTGTAAAACTTATGCACGAGGTGGACAGTCGTTCCTTTGGCGCTGTGATGCGTGGCTGCAGGCATCACTGTGACTTTCATCAGGCGCTTCAGGAGGCTGAGGATCATTACAGGAAAAGCCAGCAGTTAGAGAGGGCTAGCCACACTCCAGCACATGCTCACATCAACACACACAGAGAGGAGACAAAAAGCAGAGAGTGGGACAGATGTAAGAGACTCGCTCTACACGGTCTTTCGCAACGACTTTGGAAATGAGACAGATGGCCCCGCCTCATATATCATTGTAACTTTTGTTTAGAAAGTGTTAGAGAGAGGCTTGGAAAACCTAACACACCCTCATCTTACATTCTTATTGTGTTAGTCTGTTTGCAATCTGTTTTTGTACTATTAGCAGAGTTGATTCACATTAACAAGATTTTATGGTAGATTGTGTTGTTGTATCTTCTGTTCTGCAGATTTTCGTTTCCCAGTTTGCGTACTGTCTGCATACTTTATATGTCAGATTAAACCTACAGAAAACATCTTCACATACTGTAATAACGTTTTTTTTTGGTTCATTTTGTGTTGCATTTCTGCTCTGTAATTCTCAGCGTTTTTCTCCTCAGTTTTAAGTCTAACGCCCCTGAGAAGGCAGTGTGAAAAAAGGGGTAAGAGATGTTTTATTTTCCTATCTGTCGAATGTGATGGAGTGAACAGCGGGTTTTAGAGTCAAGGGGCAAACATCCATAACATCTTAGCCACTGTACACATGAGCAAACCTTCCCATAAGCTTGATAAATTGCATGCTGATGAATAAGCTTCTACTGTTCCGTAACTTTTCATTTTTTCCACTTTGGACAGTGCTGTTGACATGTCTTTCCATCTTTGCCTTTAATTTTTCCCTCTTGTCATTTTTTGTCTTCATCTCATTTCACCCCCCTCCTTTGCTGAGTCTTGCTGTCTGCGTGTTGTTCAGTTGTTCCCCTTTCCAAAAACCGCAAGACTTCCACTGCCATTTTCAAGTTATATTTTTCGTTTTGACCAGTGTCTTGGTTAAGCGTCGTTGAGTGTAACTATTCCACTGTCTACATCTTTCCACCTATCTCCGAATAAATTCAATGCATATATCATGTGCACACAGATATTATACACACACAAAAGTATATTTTTCTGGAGTTGGTGGGACAATGTGTATTGCTGTTGCCTGTATGGGCATACTTGGTTATTAGTTAACTCTGTCTGATTACATTAGAAAATAATTAACTTCAGTTTGGAATTATTTAAGTGGAAAGCACATAATGGTATAACTGTTCTAATTGTATTATTTTAATTTAATGACATTTTAATACAATTTAATTTGTCTCTCTTTTCCCCACTTTATTTTTACAGGTTCAAACATTGAAGAGAAATTAGTTACGAGAAAACTCGAGAAATCATTTGATAAGTGCACCCCAAAAAGTGTACGGTATTCTTAGTTTTAGTAGTAAAGATGTAAATGCATTTATGTTACCCTTGACCTTATAGGTGCATTGTAAATGCTTAGGTAGTCATAAGGCACCTAGGTTTATTTTTTCCCAACGTCATGAGCGATAAAAGATCAGTGCACACTATTTAAAGATCAATTTTCTGAGCAGACAGGTCATATTCACTAATGCCCATTGTTCTTAGTAAACAGATTTGTGACCAGAAATGTAACTGTTTTTGTAATCATTGGTAGACTTCAGGCAGACGGAGAGACAGGAAGAATTGGTCTGCTGAAGAGCTGCTCTACCTCAGTATGGGTGTGAAGAGGCTTGGTCACTCCTGGAACCCCATCCTCTGGGAATATCCCTTCCAGAAGGGACGCACCAATGTAGACCTGGCCAAGAAATACCAGTGCATGCAGGTATGTCATGACCAATTTCTAGAATATTTCCAGTAACCAATAAATGTGTGTTGGAGGTGTTAAATATTAAAGGGAAATGACCATTGAATAAAGTGATATTGGGTATTAAAGGGATACTCTGTATACAACTAGGGCGTGTAATTCATGACAGAATTTTCATTTTGGGGTGGACTATCCCTTTAACCTAAAGCCCAAACTTTGAAAACATGCTAAAGATGTACTGGCCTTGTTGGTACTTTATATAGTTGCATTTATTTTGGTGTTTATTAACTGCATGACAGCTTGCTGAGGTCCAGGGTCCAACCATTGTTTGTAATGAAAGTATGCCCCTGGGCTATGGCACATCTGGCTTCTGTCACAGATTGTGCCAGTGTTTCCGGTTTCATTTCCCTAGCAGTGCTCTCTCAAAATCTTGATTCTGTTTTTTTGTTTGTTTTACTGACAGAAAGCTAAAGCTCAAGGTTTGGATCTGTCTTATGCAGGGAATCTCTAATGTGTACCCAGGGACACTTGAAATGGATCGTCTTGTTTTCTGTTATCAAACTGTATGCATTTGTCGATTTTTGTTACGTTTAGTTTATTTGAATTGTGTGTTGTATATGTAATAGATACAGTAACATTTGGTAATGTTGATTTTTTTTTATGTATCGCATTGTTTTTGCAAAAAAAGTTCGAACATGTAGTCTTTCTTGCACTAGAGACAATTTAGGTTTATATAAAGCTTGTTATATTTTTCTTTGCACAATTACATTTATGAGACCAAAAACTAGAGACGAATGGAAAAAGAAATTTAGGTTTATATAAAGCTTGTTATATTTTTCTTTGCACAATTACATTTATGAGACCAAAAACATAAGTCTTACATAGTTGTCTGTTACTGTTGTGTGTTCTACTTGATGTTTGTGTATATCGTATTATATAGATAATACTGTATATAGTGTTTATGTAAAATATAAAAATGCACCCATGTTACAGTGGTACTTTCCCCAGAGCCCATATCATCTAAATTTATTACATAGAGAATGAGCCATGTCATTTCCTTGAAATTTCAGTAAGAGAGGAAATGGCTTAATATTTCATCACAAACTGTTCGCATTTAGTACAAAACACTCAGTGAATTGATGTTCATGTGAAGCTGAAGTTTCTTGGGGTTAGAGCCTTAGAGCTGAAAAATATATATATTTATAACTGTCCCATGAGACCTCTTCTCTGTGGAAAGAATGCTGCCCTTCCTCCCCCCGGAGTACTTCTGAGAAAACTTTGAGATGTATGCGAATGTGAGAAAAAGAGATGTTGTGCATGTTAAACCTCTTAAAACGAAAAACTCCAAGAACAGAAGGTAGAAATATGTCAGTATTTCCTAGACCATCAAAGTGTGTGTGGTAGGATAGTTCACACATTTGCCACATGTTTTGAGTTTTGTTTGTGTTCCAACATATTTCTAACGTCAGTGTAGTGACAGTTGTATCAATGAATGCTGTTTTTTATTCAGATGTTTGGACAAAATCCTTTGAAGACATTAATAGATGAATTAGACTTTAGTCGAAATTTCTTGTTGTATTTTAAAACTTGGTTCCGAAATCCATATCTATTGAAAGACTGAAGATAGTACAGATCAAAGCAGAACGTTATTGCGGTGTCTTTATTTGACTTTACTACAATCACTCTTTATTGTACATTCTTTTACACACAAAGTGAAACATTTCATACACAATCACCAGGATATTAGATAAAACATCACTGACGAAATGTCGAAAGACCACTGGCTTGCTGTTTTTCCATACGTATACATAGACGTTACATTAGTAATGTTCATTGGCGTTCATCTGTGGTAGTTTGTTTTCATTCTTTGCTGGGTTCTAGATACAGCTTTCAACTTTTCCATGACTACATCCTAAATTCTTTTTGAAAATGAAAAATAAGAAAACGTTTCATTGTATTATTGTAGTTTCTTTGCTATTGTCTTGCCATACATGCTTCTAATGAACTGCAAGTGTGAGTTTAGTGGTTTATATGAGGTCAACAGCTTCGCATGCCTCCTGTCTCGCACCTCCCAAAGTGTCTGCGAGATCCGAGTCAGGGATTGTCGATTCATAGGTCAGTTTGTAGTCGAGAAGATCCGCTGAGGGTGTCACCACCTTATCCAAACGTTCCAGCAAATCCTTGTTCTCATTACTAATGATGTCTTCCACCATCTGACTGGTTATGGTTTCGTTCTCCACTCTGACCTCAGAGTCACACTCAGGAATGAGGGATTCTGAGATCGGCTGAGATTTCAGCAGAACATCCAAGAGGGTGGATTCGGACTGGAGGGGTGCCGAGCCAGAAGCAGAGAGACTCGCCAACGGTTCAGGCGTGGACGCTTGGATTCTCTCGGGTTCTTGTTCTGGAGCAGCGGGTTCTTTTGCGTTCAGGCTGACAGCAGCTAATGCGGACTCGACTGCTTTAATACCCTTGTTCACAACATCTTCCACTGGTGCAGAAATCTGCTCGGTCACAGTGTTGACTCTTTCCTCTACAGCTTGTGTAATGGTCTCCAGAAAGCTGGTTGATGAGTCAGGCTGTGCTGTCGGTGTGTCATCTGAAGCATTTTCTTGAACCTTATTCTCGGGTTTTTGTTCTGCAGTCTTGTTCACCTCTTCTGCTGCGTTCTGCTCCACCCCTGTGCCCCCTTCACTCTTTTTCCGACTCAGCTTCGCTCCCATTCTGCCCCCTTAAAATTATAAAAAAGAAAGCAACACCACTATTGATGGCCAGCTTACTCAAATGTAACCAGTATTGTAAGTCTACATGGACAAAGCTGAATTGCAGTGTGAGGTGAGGTACTTTTGCACAATTGCATTTGCGTATTATATACATTGAGTATATAAAAAGAAAACTTTGCACACTATTATTTTAGGATAGTTGATGCATTACATTAATTACATTTATTAAATGTGAAATAAATACAACGTAAGCTATCGTGGGTTAGATAAATCAACCACACCTTCCTCCAGCAGTTTAAATGACCTGAACACAAGGGTCCCATTCTTAAATCTCAATGTTTTGCAGAGTTTGAAATGCACACATTATTATTTATAATAATAACCCCTTAAGTTTAATGCTCAACTTGAACAAGTTACATTGACTTCCACTGACGTGGCATCAGAGCTCGCGTTAGTGAAACGAAGAGAGAGAAAAAAGAGCTGGGAGTTTCCACACACTATAATCACTGCAAAATACTATTTTCTAATATTACTAAACTAAAAAGTGAACATCGCGATGTATGCATGCAAATCAAAATGTCAAATATTGTGAACATACCTTATTGAATGTGAATAAACAGAGACGCGGGAAAGATCTGGGATGGAGAGTCTGACTGCAAAGGGAGGAAAACTCCTAGACGGTGACGTACAATTGGCGAACGAGCCGATTCACTTGAGAAGATTCATTTGATTGATTCACTTCACCCAATAAAAACCTTTTTGTAAGTCAGAATATTTTGGGACATTTACATCACTTTAATAGTAGTTTACAGCACGTAGGAACACTACGATAAACATCCATTTGTAACTGCATTAGTAAATTAACCGTAACAGAGAAGAGAGAACAACAGTAAACGTAACGTAAAAGTAACGAATCAAATGAACCGGATCTTTTGTACCGATTCATTCAAACAAATCCTAAATGAACTGATTCGTTCGTCGTAGACTTTTCAGTGCTTTTCCAGGAGCGGTCCACTCCCTCCCTCTCGTCGTTCTCCACAGGACTTTCGGAAATTTGCGTGTTCTCCAAACCGCCCCATCCCTCCTTGTCCTCGACAACAGGGTCAACGATTAGGCTAACTTACGTATTAAAATGTGATTCAATCGTGTCTTTTTTTGGCTCTTTGTAATGCACAACTGGTTCAAAGAAGCACAACCACACAGTTTCAATATCACAGTGTGAGTAAGTTGTATTTCTCATGTTGGTGTTGTACATAATTTTTTTTGTAGAACAAAAAAAACGGAGACGTCTTGATTTCGTCAAACGAGTGTATTGTCCACAAGGTGGCGCCATGGAGCTTTTAATCATTTTCGTATCTCTACAGGGGAAGGAATAAATAATGATTTTTTTTCATTCTTTTCAGTTTATCACTCATGCCATTGAGGAAGAACCTTTCAGTAAAAACTTCTTATAATACCATGTATTTATGTCTGAAGAACCTTCTGTGCAACAGAAATGTTCTGTGGATGTTAAAGGTTCTTTATGTAACCATAAAGACGGACAAAAACGCTTTTAGAGTTTTTTTAAGAGTGCATCTGAAACAGGATTTCATGCTTTATACTTACTGAAAAAGTGATTTACGTTTTTATGTTACAGAAGCACCGAGCCACATATAGTTTAAATGCTCATGTCATCTCTTTCTCTAGTTTCTTGTTGTGAACATGTGCAGTCGTGTGTTTTTGCTGTAGATGATTGCAGTTGGTGTTGGCAGCAGTAATTGTACAGCTGAAGCAGTAATTGCAAAGCCACAAAAACTGTTTGTGCGATGAGGGTGACAGAGAGAGGTGAAGCTGTTATCACTCTTAAGACTCTCAATCTCTTCATTTCACTTCTCTCTCTGTCTGTCACTTTATTTTAATGCTGGTGTTTGGGAAAGAGCTTTTGGCACAGAATGTAAATACCCAGGGATGATAAGAAACAGCTGTGTTAGAAAGAGAAACAGTAGCAAGTGACTTTGTTTTCCAGCACTGTCATTTGAATTCCTTCCTGTTTTGAATTATTTTTGGAAATTGTCCTCTTACCAATTAGTCGTGAGTTTCCGAGGGCAATTTTTCTTATGGTTTTATTATTTATTACAGGAGAAAAGTGTTTAATCAAAACTATAAATTCCTCAGATTTATTCATTACATTAAAAGCAGACTTGAAGTTAGATTCAGCTATTCAAAGCACGTGTTATGCACTGGGTTTTCTATATTGTGCCCTTGATCACATGTACAGCCATAGACATGTCTGCTTATGTAAGCCTCAGATGTGACATTTGATATTTCCAAGTTCACATTTCATATTCTGACAAAGGTTACAAGCTTGAATTCTAATAGATTTGGTTAGCTGCATTTGTGAGTCCAAAATATGCAAAGTTTAAATTTTCATGTTAACAAGACTAGTAGTGAGAAAAGTCACAAATAAATAAATGCAGTTGTATAGTTTTTTTCCCAATTTGGGCATCCGTGAACATCAAAGCAACATGTGTGCATCTGACCTCTTCGGTGTGAGTGAACTGCTTGTGGCTTTAATGCATTTTGAGGATATTTTTAGTCTGAGGGATGTTTAGAGATTTGCTGAAGATTGCTTGCCATCAGGACTTTGGTCAGAAAGAGTCTATCTCCCTCCCCATGGTCTCACAAAGACATTTATTTATTTATTTATTTGCACAACTCTTCTGTACATGCATTCCTCTAGATATGATAAGGATATATACTGCAGATAAATAGACCGACAGACAGGTAGATTTGTGCAGTTATATGCCAGCTGCCACACACCCTTTTGAAATATCTGAAGAAAATCACTTGATCGTCTTTGATGTCATCTTGGAATCAGCCTGATTGTGTGCTGTGTCACATGGTAGATTCTAATCCAGAATGCTTCCTGGATTTAACCCCTAAAATGACATACAGTATGGCTATACAGGATTTATCTTCTGTGCCATACATTTGAAATCCATCCATTCTCTGCTAGTATTAAGAGTCATAGCTTATGTTACTGTGATTTGTCATTCGAAATACAGTTGATGTGTATTAGAGAGAAAGATGGCAATAAGATAAGACCGTTTTGATTATCTGAAGGATGTAAAACCCTCGGCTGGTCTGCGCTTATAGATTTATTATGTGTGTGTGTGTGTCTGTCGATACTGTCTCTGTCCCTGTCTTGTACAATTTCTCTCTCTCTCTCTCTCTCTCTCTCTCTCTCTCTCTCTCTCTCTCTCTCTCTCTCTCTCTCTCTCTCTCTCTCTCTCTCTGCTCTCGCTGCTTTTTCTCTCTCTCTCTCTCTCGCTCTCTCCTTGTCTCTCTCGACTCTCTCTCTGCTCTCTGGTCTCTACTCTCTTCTCTCTCTGCTCTCTCTCTCATCTGACTCTCTCTCGTCTCTCAGTCGCTCTCTCTCTCTCGCTCTCGTCTCGCTCTCTCTCTCTCTCTCTCTCTCTCTCTCTCTCTCTCTCTCTCTCTCTCTCTCTCTCTCTCTCTCTCTCTCTCTCTCTTCTCTCTCTCTCTCTCTCTCTCTCTCTCTCTCTCTCTCAAGCACATTCCATGCTTTTTCTTTCTTAAAATGAATTCACAGCAAATCGACCAGCAAATTCTCCCTCTCTTTCCGTCTCTACAAAGCAGAAGATTAACAAAACGATTTGACTCTTTTCTTAATCCTTCAACACTCACAACCAGACGCAACAGCAAGATTGACTTAGATCCGCAAACCCGCACACACACACAAGCCATGAACTTAGACACTGCACAAATATGCCATGTCTAACTGATGCTCTTTTAAAACATCTTTGAATGGTATTCAATTTTACATGTGAGTTCATATGAATTTTTTAGACGGGTATTTATGGATTCTGCTACATCCAGAGTTCCTGAGATTGCGCAGCATCAGAGGAGGAATTATAACAGAAGTCGGACACAGGATGATTGATGTTAAACTCTGCACACTGCTGACAATTCATTTTGTGTTTTTGAAAAAGTGAAGTACTTGGTTTAAATATATATCGTAATATTACGTTCAATGTCAACCCCACTCTATAATGTGAAGTACTTCCAAGTTTAACGCAGTATTCAAAAGTAGATAAATGTATGGCAAGCTTTTATTTTATTTATCAGGAATTGATTGGATCGAAAGAGGGTGTTCTGTAGAGAATGGAACCAGGCAGCATTTTGATAAAGATTTGTAAGACTAACATTTTGTTTTATTTGGAGTAATGTGCACAAAGGATTTATACACAATAGAGTGATGAATGTGCATTGATAAAGTAAACAGGAACTATTTTCATTTTACATTGACTTAAAGGAACAGTTCACCCATAATTAAAAATGCATGTTTTCACCATTTACTCACCCTTGAGTTGTTCCAAATCTGTATAAATTTCTTTGTTCTGATGAACACAGAGAGAGATATTTCGAAGAATGCTTGTAACCAAACAGTTTTTGCCCACCACTGACTAGTAGGAAAAATGACAATGGTGGTCAAAAGTTCCCCGGGCTGCTTTCCTACATTCTTCAAAATATCTTCTTTTGTGTCCAACAGAACAAAGAAATTTATAAAGCGATTTTTCCTACTATGTAAAAATCTTTTAGTTAAATGTTGCAGACTGTCTATAATATTCTGAACTTCCTCATGTAATGTATTTGCAATAGCATCTGTTGCATGTTTGTTTATTAACTTTTAAATCATTAAAATCATACACATCACTTTACTCATTTTAAAATGTTAACTTCTCAAATAATTGACTCAGTTTGCACCCTCAACACTTGACTTCAAAGAGAACCGGCCATAATTTCACATCTCAGCGATTACTTGTTGACTTCACTGTCTTAAAGTTGCTCCATTGTTTCCTTTAGGACATTGTAAATGAATGAGGCAGAATCTCTATTCTCAGGTGAGAATCTCATCTCCTCTGTCACAGATGAAAGGGAGTCAGAACTTTATTTGAATTGCAAATGCGTGCCATCACTTCAGCAGCAGAGTAAGTAATTTATGAAAGCCTTTTTCATGTTAGTTGTCAGCAGGCTGGGTCATGCTGAACCTTGAATAGAAAATAACTCTTGATAAAGTCGTGGCTGTATCTTATTCAGTATAAAGCTCCAGAGACTTTGATAAACATTTTCAGCTTTTGTCGTGCCAGATATTTAGTCAGATCTACTTTTGAAATGTATAGTGGTGTGTTTAACATTCCAAGCTGTTATCACAAATGGTCGCCAATTTATTATCACAATTTTATTTTACATTAATTATCACCTATTTTAACACGATGAAAATCGGAAAAGGTAAAGTTTGCTTTATGTTTTTATGTTGCTTGGCAACAGTTTGAATTCTTTATCAAAACTTCTCATGATTATTAATTAGGTCACGTGGACATGTTTTTTATTGCAACAAATACAATGCCAGGGTAATCAGAGACAAAAATTGGAAATATATCATGTTACAGTTTTGAGGGCTTTTGGGTTGCTGGAGTCAATGAGAATATCTGAAGGACTTAAGATCATTACAAAAAAGTATGACTTAGCACCTTGAAATTTACACTTGTGTAAAAATAATTTACCAAGTAGAATAAAGAGGTTGATCAAAAAATATTGATATTTAACATTCTTGTCAAAACTATGACAACCACGTGTTTTCTTTTTCGAAATCTTCCTAGAGCGTCTAGTGACGTGATGAAATTAATATGCACGAGGATTTAAGGCGCCAGCTTACTCGAGCCTGCTTAGCGTCCTTCAGCCAATCAGATGCGCGTACCGTGCTGATGTCGCGAGACGTTTTAATATTCATAAGGACAGCTTTCTCTGTGGTACCACAATCACAATGAAAACTCGATGAAGACTTACTGTAACCGATCTTCAAGTGCACAACTCGCAGAAGACGGGTTTCATGCACAGAGAGTCGATACGTTTTGTGCTTTCCCTGTCGAATGTATTTTCGGAATTTTCGGAGGAAATGTTTCGTTAACAAATAATTATAGTCTAATTTTGGCTTTGAAAATGTAGACAAGAGGAAAAGAATCTCCTGAGAGCAAAAGTGTTCAGTCGAAGTGGAAATGCAAGAGGGTGAGTTAACTTTGCTTCATTATTTATTGATGTTGATATCGACGTTTCTTTGTTAAAAAAAACCCTTCAGAATCGGATGCCCACTTGTTTTTGCAAGTGTAAAACGTATTTGGAGAATTATAAAATAAGTTCAGTAGCTTACAAAAATTCTACCATGATAGAGTGAAGGTATCAAAAGATTAGGCCACATTTTCTTAGGCTACTTAATGAAAGTTGACTTATAAGTCACGGTCTGCACAGTATGCAGCATGCAGGAGGCACACTGCGCGCTTTTCTCTCGGTGTGGTGCTGAATGGACAGCTCCCGCTGCGTTCAATGGGGGTCTCAACCGCGGACAGACCCTCTCCCAAAAACCTGAAGGATAAACAGCGAATTCTCTCAGGGTTATGTGCTCATTACATAATCTGTATTCGTGACACAGAAATAATGAAGCCGATTCTTTGTCACGACCTTTGACTGTAAACAAAACAAAAACGGTTTGCTATATTGAATTTGGGTTCCTTTCCTTTTTAACTTTTATATTTTGCATGATTTTTTTGCTGAAATAGTGGAATTATAACACCTAGTCCTATTAAGCGAATCTTATAAGAATGATTTCAAGTGTCTAATGTGTGTTTTAGGTATTATATCTCTGCATATATTATGCATAAATTAACTTTTGATAAACAGGTTTGTATATACTCACGTGAAATGACTCATAGTTAATTAAAGTTGATTAATTGAATGGAGCCATTTTATTGTAATCATTATGTCCATATTATCACAAGAGGGAACGCTGTTGCTCTGATGGAATTACCTCCTGCTAACCAGACCGTTTCTATTTATCTTTTACAGAATATAGACAAAAAGAAAATCTAAATATTGTTTTTCTATATGTTGCTGGCTGAAAGCTGTATTTGTTTAATGTATGCTGTTAAGTCACTGGATGTCCAGCCTGAAGTGAGACTGACACAGATTTCAAAAGTGAAGTGTCTATGTGAACACTGTTTGTGTTGTCTTGCAGTCTTGTTTCTGCTTATCCTGATAGAGGAGGGGTTTGCATTGGCACAGAAAACTCAAGGTTGGTACATGTTAAATGCTATAGCTATGACTCTTGAATAGAGACCCGCATGCAGAGATAGAAACAGAAAATGGCAAACAAATCTGTGCATGTAAAGGAAAAGTCTGTTAATTATATTCTTTGTCTTTAATGTCTTGAATGTGTGTCATCATTATGTATTTGTGTGTGTTTTCTTTCTCGTAGCATTGCCTCAGAATGTGGCTATTGAGGATAAGAAGCCAGCTCACTGTGGAACTTTAATCCAGACAGCCAATGGAGGATCATTCAGTTCTCCAAACTACCCAAAGACCTACCCTGCAAACAAGGAGTGTGTTTATATTCTGGAGGGTACGAGCCTCACACCCACAAGCACAGTAATGATTCATCATTCTGTCTTATTTGTTTCGTGGTGTAAAGCAAGTGAATTGCATTCTGTCATCACATATTTTTTTAATTACTCAGATTTTTTGAGGAATGTTATGAGCTCTGTTTCTGCTTCACTGTCTCATCATCAGTCCATCCACGCAAGAGAATCCAGCTGGTCTTCGATGACCTGTACTACATCGAGCCGTCCTTTGAGTGTCGCTTTGATAACATTGAAATTCGTGATGGGCCGTTTGCTTTTTCTCCAATGATCAATCGTTTCTGCGGTGCTCAGAGTCCAGGAGTGGTCACCTCTTCTGGACGCTTCATGTGGATCAGGTTTATCAGTGATGAGGAGTTAGAGGGACTGGGCTTCAGGGTGGAATATTCATACACTGCAGGTACACGTGCTTCATAATATGTAATGCATCTTTCAACTTTTCTCTGTTCTGTTTTCACTCATTTTTAAATATGATTTTATTCCAAAAACATGTCTAGATCCTGATTTTCATCTTCATGTTGGAGGACTTCTGAATCCCATTCCAGGTGAATATGAAATAGCTGACGTAAATTTTGTTAAATGGTCAAATATTACTTCCACTTTATTGAAAAACTTTGTCCTAGGTAAATGTTTTGAGACAACTGTAAGTTGTCATTTTTGTTTGTTTGTTGTTGCATTTTTGACTGATCCAGTGGGGATGGGGAGCGGGGATTTCATTGTTTGACCAGACAAAGCAGTTGAGGTGACTTTTTTGGAAACCACCTCTTGAAATGTCAGATAGTTGCGCAGCGTTTACATGCAGTTTTATTGCAATTTGGCATCAGTTTAGTTTCTGACCACACCTGTTGTTTAATGTAAATCGTTAAACCCGCACATGACACTGTTGAATTGTCATTGCCGTGTTCACCGCCCAATTTAAAGCAGCCTTAATTCTACCAACTAAAATGACATGTTTTTAGTATATTTTCATCAGAATTTCAGCCCACACACTCTCTGTTTCAGTTGCTATGATTACTGAACCCAGCAAATATAAATGTAAATGAAAACTTTAGCGCACACGTTATGTAAACTCTTGAATATTTCAGTGGCCCAGAATTTATTAGTATTACACTTCCCATCTGATATCTGCATTCTCAAATACACTGAAGGTATGATGTTGTTATATTTTAATGTTATTTGTCTCCTTTTCTTAGACTGTCAGTTTGATCTGTCTGGATCAGATGGTATAATCAGATCTAGTCAGGTTGAGGAGGAAAACAAGGTGAAATCAGGGGAAGCAATAGACTGTATATGGACGATACGAGCTCCGCCTATGTCTAAGGTTAGTAATGCAAAGTGGGCTCTCCTCCTTTACTGACAATGAGATATGTCAAGACTAAGCCAAGTGAGTTAGTCATTTGCACTAAATAAACCTCTTCGAGGTGATACAGGACCTCTTTACTTTGCGTTTATTTTTTACATTTCTACTTAAATAATAAATATAAAAAACAGAACTGGAATATGGATTCAAATTAAATTGATTTAATTATAAAATATAAAAAATACAAGAAATAGTTTAGCAATCGATGTACAAAATATTTGACTGCAGACTGCAAATTGATCAAATCAGAATGATGTATTCCAGACAGCCATGTAATAAATCTTTATGTGGTTTTATATGTACTCACTAGCAGCGACCTGTTCTCTCTCTCTCTCTCTCTCTCTCTCTCTCTCTCTCTCTCTCTCTCTCTCTCTCTCTCTCTCTCTCTCAGATCTATCTGCGTTTTCTGGACTATCAGTTGGAGAACTCAAATGAATGTAAAAAGAACTTTGTTGCGATCTACGAAGGCAGCAATGCCATTGAAGACCTAAAGGCCAAGTTCTGCAGTACCGTTGCCAATGACATCACACTTGACAACGCTGTTGGTGTGGTCCGAATGTGGGCCGATGAGACCAGCAAACTGAGTCGGTTTCGTATGATCTTCACGGTCTTCGCTGAACGTGAGCTTTCCTTTAACTTTTCATTTTCTGCACTTTAATTAATTCGTCTATATGTAATATGTCTATGAATGATCTATAACTGCCAGAAATGACTTGACAAGTGACTTGTTGTCCTGTGAAGTGCGGTCTCTCTTTCAGTTTTAATTAAAATTAACGAGTCGTTTGAAATTGTAAGTTTAATTTAATTTACATTAGAGTAGCTATACCCTCAAAATGACCTCAGGAGTCTTTTGCACGGCACTCCCAATCAGACTGACCAACGGTTCATACAGCATTGCAGATGTTTGGTGTAAGAGCTCCACCGTGTGAACATTATGAGAATTACATCGTCTGTCTGTCTGGCATCTCATTAGTAACTTGTTTGGTTTGCAGCTCCATGTTTGGCCAACGCATATTTCTGTCACAGCAACATGTGCATCAACAACACGCTGGTCTGTAATGGTGTTCAGAACTGTGTGTTCCCCTGGGACGAGAATAATTGCAAAGGTAAAAAGTGTAATTCTGCAGTTTACCTGCGTGTGTCGCCATTGACACCTTTTTTATTTGAATGGGTAAGTTAAACAAGGAAATCAAACTAATCATTCATCAGAGAACTGTTTACTAAATGAAATTGTGCAACAAGTTATGTGCATAAAAAATATTTTAAACCTCAGGACAAACAATTAGATTTGATTGAAAATGCTAGAAAATATTCTGTTGTTTTCTCTCTCTCTCTCTCTCTCTCTCTCTCTCTCTCTCTCCCTCTCTCTCTCTCTCTCTTTCATACGCAGAAAAGAAGTCTAAAAGTTTTTTCCAGCAGATGAGTAAAACTCATAGCACTGTCATTGGAGTGGCTAGTGGTGTGGTCTTTCTCCTCCTCCTCATCTCTGTATTCATACAGATGAACCAACCAAGAAAAAAGGTGACTCTTTAGATCATGAAATTGCTGCTTTAAATGAGAAAAACAACATGTGTAAATTCAAACTAATGCCACATTTTTAGTGGCCTGGGCTCCACAAGCTCTTCAAATTTTCCTTCTGCATTTATAAAAATCGTTCAATATAAAGTTCTTATGTTAAGTAAGCAAATATTACTCAAAATTGGTGCAAGGTAAAATGTTGCATTTTGATCTACATAACCTGTTTCATGGATCTGAAGGTTTTGAATCGCAAGAGTTTGTTCAGTGCAGCTGAGATGCAGGAAGTCCTTGAGCCGCCTCATTATGAACTCTTTTCCATGCGTGAGCCCGAGCTGTCGGATGAACTGTCTGAGGAGCTGGATACCATGCAGAAACTCCGCCGGTCCTCCAACACGTCCCGCTGCATCCGCGAGCATCACTGCGGCATGCAGGGCAACGCTGCATCCTTTTCCATGGCTACCAGAGCACATCAGCTTGCTCCGGCGTCAGAGGAAATGAGTGGCATCGTAGGGGCCAGAGGTTGGAGCAGTTTCCATGAGAGCAGAAGTGTTTCGCGTCCGCACACCCGCAGTGTGCAGAGTCTGCGTGAGGTGCTGGAGGATGGGGAGTTGGGGCTGGAGGAGCGGGTTATGGAGGAGATCGGGTACAATGATGTTATGGCCCGTGGAGGTGTCTTGATGATGCGTAACCATGCCAACCCTGTCCAGCAGCGCTCCCTCTCCATGGACTTCTGAGTGAGGGAAGTCAGCTGATACTAAAGGGTCATACTGTATGTAAAATTATCGTAATATAATGTAAATGTTCAACTTTTCCCTCTATAACCCTACATGAAACCTTGTTTTTGGTTATAAATAATGCACAATTGTAGTCTTTCGTTACACATCATATCAACATTTAAGAAGTATAATTCCAATAATTTTGTTTCGTTTTTTAATTTTTTTTAATGACTTCCTCTCTTTCTTTTATAATTGCAGGCCAAGTCAAATAAGATGTAAGAAACCCAGAAACCTGGGAGTGGTGATCGATGATCAGCTTAACTTCACGGATCATGTTGCCAGCACCACCTGGTCCTGTAGATTCATCCTCTACAACATTAGGAAAATTAGACCGTTCATGTCCGAGCATGCTATGCAAGTCCTAGTCCAGGCTCTTGTCCTGTCCAGACTGGACTATTGCAATGCGCTACTGGCTGGACTTCCAGCTTGCACAACCAAACCTCTACAGATGATCCAGAATGCAGCGGCAAGAGTGGTCTTCAATGAACCGAAGAGAGCACACATCACTCCTCTCTTCATTAAGTTACATTGGCTCCCTATAGTCGCTCGCATCAAATTCAAAGCTCTGCTCTTGGCCTACAACACCACCACCCCCATATCTTCACTTGCTAATACAGACTTCCCCGCCAGATCCCTACGCTCTGCAAACGAACAACGTCTTGTAGTGCCCTCCCAAAAAGGGAAAAATCACTCTCGCGTACCTTCTCTGGATCTGTTCCACATTTGTGTATCTGTAGCCATCTTTAAGAATCGCTGAAAACACATCTCTTCCGTCAACACCTGACTGATCAGTTCTGATTTCTTTTCAACTCTTTCTATCCTTAATATAAACGAAAATCCTTAGATTTGTATACTGTGGTAGGCTATGAAACCAGTTTTTACTGCACTTATGCTTTTTGCTGTCCTTCTGTTGTTCCAATTGCTTCTATTGTTTACCTCATTTGTCAGTCGCTTTGGATAAAAGCGTCTGCTAAATGACTAAATGTAAATGTAAAATGTATAGGCATTAAGATGTGGACTAGAGATGGTTTGCTTTTGCCCTTTTACTTTAATCACACTAATAATTAACTTAGATGGGAATTTACATGGGATTTTTATGTCGTGTTGTGCACAGTGAGGTGTAATGAAAAGGAGATGTTAATCATTTTTATAGTCTTGTTTATAACGTAGCGTACATGGGACTGTTATTGAGCCAATCTGTGAAAATAAACATCACATTTTAACAATCATTACTGTATAGTTTCTTTCATTTTCACTGACATAGTCATTCATATAAAAATGTATTTTTATGTGCAAGAATAATTACTTTTTATTGTTTTGCATAATGTACTGTAGAAATCCCCTTTTCCAGTGAAATGAAAGTCATGTTTATCAAATGACTGTGTGGCAAAAGAGTCCCTTTTCGAATTTCTTTATTTTTCAGAAGTGTATTAAAAGTATTTCTCCTTTTTGTTTTTAGACAGATGCATGTTGGCATGTACACACAGTGTTAGGAATCTTTTACACATTCAACAAGTTTCTTTTTGTATTAACACATAATGTAGAAATACTCTTCATAGCTTTTCTTTCAAATACAGGCACATTTGACTTTCCACATTCTTGTTTAAATGTAGTTTGTTTGTTGATAAATTAACTTTTCATTAGTAATGTTCATTTCAATGTCGTAAGTTACGCACTTTTTTGTCTTCGTATATCTTTAAAGACGAGCCACATTTTTCTGTGCAACTTGCAGGTTTCTATTCACTCCTATTAAGTGTCATACACAATATAGAGATCAATAGGGCATGCAGCTCCGGCCTGGCATTGGTCTATTTCAGCCAGGTGCTGTTGTTTTTGTTATGGTGCCATGCATATATAGGTCAGGAAGACAGCAGAGTTTATATCACAATGCACTCATTACAATGTTTTGCACAAACACACAATGTTCATGCGCTTCCTTTCTTTCTCGCAGGGATCAAACCAGCTGTTTTTGGTTTCCAGCCCTCTATATGCGACTGCATCCAAATGAGCACAGAACAGGTGAACCTGCTGTTTTCTGTTTGTGAGCTTTGTTGAGTTTTTATGACTTTTGTTTTAACATTAATCAAATACGTAAATATTAATGAACCTATTTATTGTATTTAACACTTTTCACAAGTTTTAAAACATCCCTAAAATACATTTTATAACAAACAGTAGACTTAAGAAGAAAACCTTTCAAATATACAAATAACACCATTAAAAAAAAAAAAAACGGGAAAATATAAATTATGTAGAATACATGGAATAAACACACTGATGGACAGACTCCTGACATTTTTCCTGAGCATGTGACACAGTTACGTCAATTGTGTGCCAATGATCATTCATTATAAAACGGTCAGTTCTGGTCCTTGATTCTGATTGGCTGAGTGGAGTTCTAAGCCGTTATAAAATACCCCATTATATTGTAACCTGGTTACTGCTATCAAAACAATAAATCTAGATAGGTGCTTACAGTATATTATTGCTACCTCATACAAATAATGTAAAATGGGTCAGTTTTATCTGCTCTGAATGTAAAATTTCATTTCCGTTTACCGTAGTCACAGTGGAGGTCACATTGTAGATCAAATGTTATACATTCACGCATAATAGAAGTGGCTCACTGAAACTGAAACCATATTTTTGTCATTTGGCCAACATGAATTTCCAACCGCAGGTGATACAGAAAGAGGAACTTTGCTTCACGCAAAGCTTTTTCAAGACCTTGACCTCAAAAAAAGTTCAGCTGATGACTCATACAGGAACGGCTGCCAAAACAATTTAATTCAATCCTTTGTTAAGATCACCTCAGACATTTTGGCTATTAAACACATTTTTTAAATGAAATTACACTGACTTGTTGAGGCTTGTATCTTAACAACCTCCGAGCTCATGGTAGGCTACATTAGGTCTGTCTTGAAATGAGATTTTTACCTCAAGCTTATTATACAGTATGTTTCTCATAGAACTCCGGTGTTTTATGCAATTTCATCATCCACAGATATGTTTTGTTTAATTTTATTTTTATCAAATTATACACAGAAAAAACGTTTGGAAAAAAAGCACATTTAATCAATTGTTTCGGTTAACACAATAAACAGTGCACCCTCTGTGACCTGCAGCCATAATTTTTAGTGCACATTGTGCTGTGCTACCAAACTTTATGGGATCGCACAGAATCATTGACTATTAAAAACATTACTAACAGACCTGTGACTACTTGCATAGTCATTGTCGGTTAAAGCAATGAAACCGCAAGAACAAGCATGTCACATGATGAAATATTACACCGACTGATTTATTAAACAAAACTGCAGGTATGTAAGAAATACAATGTTTCCATATAATATCAGTCTTGAAAGTATGTGAATAAACAACTAATGATATAATCAGGTAATGATATCTTAATTATTGTTCAAATTTCACTATTATTTAATGCATTTCAAGTATAGTTTACAGACAGTAACATATAACACTTCTTGCAGGTTTAAAAAATAAATAAAAAACATTTAAAGCACATCTAAATTCTCACATCACACACACATGCAGGTCATCTTATAGTTTAATGTCCTAATGGATCATTTAATGATTGATCAAAGAAAGCTTTTTGTGAATAGGCCATGAGCGGCATACGCTCTCCAAGCACAGCGTCTCTGAAATTGCGTCGTCTCCACGCATACACAATACTGTTCAGAAACCCCTGCAGTGATACCGACATCGCCTAGACAATGACACAAATCACACAATTAAACCGGCTGAAAATACTGTACTAGATTTTATAGAATCAAAGAACACAACATAGCTCTGCTACTGCAGTCCACCACTTTGCAGTGACACGAAATACTCAATATTTACAAATCAACAAGACTGTACATTTTCTTGTAAATGGGATTTTGTCAACGAACACTAGCATACTGTATATATGAAGGTAAAACTCCTGGACTAACAGTCATACAATTTCTTATTCCAATCGTTTTCACATAGTGTGTGTGCATGTTATTTTACAAAACACAGTGTACCTGTATGACATAGAGAGGAAATAGATTTTGTCTAATCGTGGATGACGCAAAGGATAGACTGACCAGAAGCAGACCTGTGGAAAAGAAAAAAATATCCCAAATAAGACCAGGGTTATATAGAGACAAACATACAATGGAAATAAAATTTTGGGTGATCTTTCATAGCAAAACGTCCTAGTATCTGTTCTTGATTTTGAATACAGTGGTTTTAAAATATAATGTGTTATGTGTTTCTGGCACTAGCAATGCCAAGACAAAAGGTTCAAATCTCAGGGAATTTACAGTTTGATTTATTATTAACAGTTATTCTCACAGTAAAGCATTTGTGTGCGCATGTGTGTTTGCACTATATTGCGTGTGTGTGTAGAGTAAATACAGCCGCAGATAAAAAAGAGATCGTCACGAATTTTCATTAAATCAGCCTTTTTAGATGTATTTTTTTGTCCATTCCAGTCTGTTGAATTTCAACAAAATCAAACCTCAGGAGTGACATCAAGTCATCCAACAGCAACGTGAAAGACTGACAGCATGACACATGAAAACTGTGATAAAATCCAGGTTATCACATAAAAAATATTTTTTGAACTTTTCCTAAATACATTATTGTACAAATATTAGTGTTGTGCTGCTTAAAAGTGAATACAAACATGTTTTCTTTGCAGTATTTGAAGTCTGAAAATTACAGAGCATCTTTTCTCCATTTTTTATTTTCAATAGAAACTGGGTAGTTTTTCAAAATTTGTGAGAAATATAGTTAGTAGTTCACAGAATGAAACAGAAATGATCATTTTACCTTGGCAAATGCCTATAAATAGTACAAAAAAAACTGATTTTGAAATGGCCTCTTATTTGTTTCCGCAGCTGTACATGTGGGTGTTATTATACTGACCTGGTGCCCAGCAGAATATGATAACAAGAATCATGTATCGTGCCGAAGACCAAATTCCACCTGGATGATTCTGGGACAATCTGAACATGGTTGTGCTCTTATAATTCCTATACCAGCTCTGTAACTTCCAGTATACCACCTGTACAGGAAGAAAAAGAACATTTAAAAACAATGTACAGTATTTGCACACAGGTGCATTACTGTCTTTGCATTACATACCAAGTAGAATTCATTTTAAAGATAGCAGTAATACACTTTATAAGCAAGTATTGAAAGAAGAATACCCACAGTGCAGCATACGAGGACAGTCATCACACTGGTGAGCGTGAAAACTTGAATGAACTCTGCATGACCTGGATCCTGTGACAAAAGATGACTGAATCACTTCTTTTCATTCAAATATATAAAAAAACGTATTCGTGGCGTTCGGTGTCTCAGTATTGCTTACCACAGTTGGGCAGGTGTCATTTGTTATATGCAGAAACAGAATGCAGCTGGAGAAGGAAACAGAAACAGATTAAGTAAGGTGACACAAACACGTACACGCAAATGCAGACACGTGTTCTCACCTGTCGCAAAACCTGGCGGTGTCCGGCGCACTGCTGACGTATGTAATGAGCTTGTTTGGGGGCGTAAGAGTCGCTTGCATAACTGTGACTGTTTTAACATAGACGATGTAGCCAATTATTGGAACAAGCCTAGTGTAATAAAGTACAGAGCGTTACATAGATCAATTTAAAGCATACTATTTGTAAAGGGTTAAACAAAACTACTCACCACACGGTAATATAGAACAGGCAAAACATCCTCCTCCTGCGGAGTGACTGTGGTAATGAATAGATAAAAATAAGTACATTTTAAATGAATGAACCACAAACAAAATATACTGCATATTCTAGACGTATAATTTAGAATCACGAAGCACAATGAGATAATTCTACATGAAGAATAAAACGAAAGAAAGAAAATGAGGGGAATGTGGTACGCTGAAACATCAGCAAATGTTCATTGGTGTTGTCACGTTATGCAAAAGCAGAGGCATTGATCTGATGTTTAGTGACACGGCGTGCGTGTGTCTGTTCACCTGGTTTTCAAATCCTTCCGTTTCTGCTCTTTCTCTCCATCCTTGAAACACGTATGCGGACTCAAAGGCGTAAATGATGACGAGCAGAAATGAAATGCAGTAGAATGTCTAAAGAGAAAGAGAGTGTAAACGAATGCTTATGACTTTTCTATTATTGTGAAAAGAGACACAAATATTCAAGAATAATTAGGTGTGTGACATTTCACTGGAAGTCTGGTACTTTAGAGCATTTATAAATAGTTCTCGTCCTGTCCCGATCTCTAAGTAAATAGGGTCATGCATGACTCAGTTCTTCTGTATGTACATATATAACTTTAATTGTTTTATGGCTTGCCACAAAAAAACAGAAAATCTATAAGCACTGTATAAACATTTCTTTTTTCCCAAGAGGAGCATTTTTCTATACTGCTGAAGAAAGATGTTGCATAATAAAAAAGAAATTGTTCTACGAATGCATTAGAACGTGTTACATAAGATCTTTTTTTAGCAAACATTTTTAATCAGCTGAATACTTTTAAACTTATTTAAAATAGTTTAATAATGTTGTTTAATGTGTCAGTGCTGCTGTATAATTGATGCATGTTTCTGTGCCTGTTGTTTCTCACCAAAGATAAAGGCAATCCATAGTTGCACAACTTTTCACTGGTTTTCACTGGCAAAGTGTCGTAGGATAGGAAGTTAATTACGATGGTGCCCATCAAAACAGCTGAAGCTAGAAAATCTGCCAGGGCCAGCTGAAGAAGAGGCTTTGCCTGCAACACAAGAACAATGAGAAACATATAGTATGAGCAATCAGTACCTTTAGCACCTTATTTGCAAATGGTGAGAGTCAACTGAATAAGACTGTTGAAGCAATATTTAAAAAATGTGTTTGCAATCAACGGTGAACTTTGCAAAAGAAGTCTTTCTTTTATCAAGAGAGCGATGTGGTGCTTGATTTTCATTCACACCATGTGTGTGTGTGTGTGTACACTGCCAATATTGATCTTCCCTATTGACTTCTGTAGCAATAGTGTGGAATGTATGTGTACTTTAAATGTGAACCAAGGAATGTTGATTTATCAAATTCTCATTCAATAATATTATTATATTCCGAAATGCAATATTTATTCAAATGAGAAGTTACGTGCCAATTTAGATTTATGGTTTAATCAGATACTTATTCATGATATAATGAAGTATCACCTTCACATATAGCGAAGACCGGGGCTAGTTGTCACACTTTTGACTTGTGAAGTGAATCATATTGCTATGTGAACACATAATGTTTTCACTACAGTAAACATGGCTACTGTTGTTGCCTAAGAAATAAGACACAGTAAAACACACACTTAAAAGAGTGAGGCACAATATATAGAAAGCTGGCAGAGCAGAATCTGCTACTTCACCGCACATAGCAGGCTTTTAACAAACTGCAAAAAATGACATAATCATTTTAGTCTGGATGATAAAATTCACAAGCGTTTTAATTTACGAGAATATTTACCTATAAGTTTCTAATGAAATACAAAATGCAAAACCAGCGCTATCGAGAATACTGTATGTTTATCCAATATATACTATAAAAGTTAGTCTTACTGGTTATCTTGGTCTCTACAAACACTGGTTTCACAATAGCACTGAATTTCTCTCAAATGTCTTTTCACTGTGACTCACCTGTACACTGAGATGTGATCTCCTTAAAATGGATACTACTATGACAGAACAGCTACCTAGCAAACTGCAAACCAAAAAGAGAAAAACATTACATTTTGACAAAAAATAATAGATACTTATAAGAGATAACAACATTCTTCAAAATATCTCTTTTTGTTGAATTTTTATTTTTGGGTGAACTATCGCTTTAAGGGTGAGTGGACCCTGGCGGGGGTCGCTGTCCCTAGGGGTTAGTCCTGAAAGTTGGTGAGTAATTATGGATCGGGCAACTCTGTAAGTGACATGTATGCCACATGTAAATTCCTCAAAGCCTTACATGTCATACACAACAATCTGGATTCTCTTTTTATGTTTAAGCTTTTTCTAACGCACTGCAATGCCCTTCGGTTCAGATTTATTAGCTATAAGGATTGCATGCGTGCGCATAACTTTTCTATTTTCCTTAAATGTAAGACTTTCTTACCTTAAACTCAAACACGAGACGTAGACCCCAGACAGAGCCGAAATCTGTATACGACCATAAAGAACACACAACCTTATCGAATAGAATGTAGATCGATCTTTTAGTGTTTGCAATTGTTTTATGTTTAATTACTGTTCGTTAAAGCAATAGCCTATGTAGTGTCAGATAATGGTACAACGTGTAAATTGTAAATTGATTTATTACCCTTTTGTCTGTCCATCCACCACTTGAGTTCATGACGACGGAGTTCATATCGAAGACTTGTAGGATATTCCTTGAACTACATGCCAGCTCTGTGTTGTGTGTGTCATGCAGGTACAGCACCTGTCTGACTGCCCGCTGTTTTACCTGTACCTTGAACCTCAGCTGTGACCACGTGACGTCTACTCTCACCTGTACTGATGTGTTGTTTTTCATGGGGAATCCCACATCTGTTGTGTACTTGTCACCGCGGAGAGACTTCTTGGCAACACTATAATAACTGTCATACAAATGACTAACCGAAATGATCATGTATTTTATATATTTTATATATATGTGTATTTTATATTATATACTGTATATATATATGTAATGTGTGTTACATTGTACATACACAACTCTACCCCTATTTCGTTTAAAAAAAAACACGTAGTTCCATCACATTAACTGTTAACATGTTGCACTACATTTTAACTTAAATTTTAAGAATATTTATTGATTTAAATATTGACGTCAGACGCGCGAGCCAAGGCTGCACAATTACTGTAGTATGCAGTGCCCTCTACTGCTCAAAAAGGCATGTGCTCTAGTTTGACAGCATATTTGGCCGATGCAAATTCAGAAGAATTTTAGAAGACTAAAAACTAACTAAAACGGTTCACTTTAACATGTATGTGTTAAAAAAACAGAACATAAATTCTAATTGAGTTAATGATTCTAATGGGAATTGTGTTGGTTTTAGTGGAATGGAAACTAATGCTCTCTGTGGGTCTCGGCTAGTAATGTGTTGGGTTTTGTTGGTGGATGTGAACCAATAGAACACAATTAATCTACTGGAATAATAAGGCCCAGAACACTTTAGGCTACATAAAGGAATTTTGTAATGGTTTTAAGTGCAAACAGCTGATGGTTCATAACGGTACTTGTAATGAAACCCGTTAGAATTTCTATTGTTAACGAATCACAACTTTGTTTTATTTTAAAGATTTAGGAAAAATGTCAATAGTTGTTCATTCATTACAGGCTATGAAACGTCGGCGTTCCTAAAACTCCGGAAGTTATGAATAATTGTGACGTCACCACAGGGAGTCTGCTCGGGGCGGGAAGTGACGTCAACTCTTCCACGGTGGCTCCTCTTCTTACGTGGCAACGCGTCAAGCGACCGGCGAGACAGACCGAGCACAAAGAGAGAATATTAATTAAAATATATTATTACATTTGCTTTATTAAGTCTTCTTTAAAATCATCATGGGCCTCACGATCTCATCGCTTTTTGGGAGACTGTTTGGCAAGAAACAAATGAGAATACTGATGGGTGAGTGAGTGTTCACCGGACATTCGCTTCAGTTTTTATCATGTTCTTTTTTATATAAAGTAATCACGTTTTTTTTTTTTAATATACCACAGAGATTTCGTGTGGAACTAAAATAGTCGTGGTTTTAACAATATCTACATTTTATTACGAAACTCCATATTAAATGTCTTGCAGAGTGGCTAATGCTAGCTTGCTAGCCTCAGACACAGCCTGAATAAATGGATGAAATAACATTATTCAGAGCTAACGTTCTGTTTTTTGTGTTTCAGTGGGTTTGGACGCTGCAGGTAAAACCACAATACTTTACAAACTAAAACTGGGAGAGATCGTGACCACTATTCCTACTATAGGTGAGATTATTTCCTGATCCCTCTTTGTAGTAGAAATTGTAATAGTTTAATGAACATACATGAATTGTATTGGTTTTAATGGAAACTACATTGATCTGTATGTGTCTCTTCTGGTAATATGTCGTCTTGTAGATGAGTGTCATTTTTTTAGGGTTGTTTCCTTGTTCTGTGTACTGTATTGATTATTGCATGGTTTCATTGGGAATTTTAATAAGGTTGATTTTGAAGCATTTGATTGATAATGCCCACAAATATTGTATGATCAATTGGCCTGGCTATTATTGCTTATCAAATCTCATTATAGCCAAGTTAATTTGTTTAATGTTCTGTCAAATTGTTGTTTTCATTAAACTGTATTGTTTTCAGGTTTTAATGTGGAGACTGTTGAATATAAGAACATCTGTTTCACTGTGTGGGATGTTGGTGGTCAGGACAAGATTCGACCTCTGTGGAGACACTATTTTCAGAACACACAGGTATGATCTTGCTTTAGAAATGCTTTGATAGGCCATAGTGATTCATTTGTGGTCTCTCATTTATAAATGCTTTTTCAAATGCAAACTATTGGTTGAGATGTGCTGTACTCTTAGTGATGAAATATTTTGTGTATATAATGAAGCATACTACTTTTCCTTCATCTTCAGGGTCTGATCTTTGTTGTGGACAGCAACGACAGAGAGAGAGTGGCAGAATCTGCAGAAGAGCTTTCTAAAATGGTAAGACTTGCTCTTTTACCCACATTCATTTTAATCATTAAAGCGGCCCTAACACACGCGGTTTCTGCCAATCTCATATTAATCTTGAGTACCTATAGAGTAGTATTGCATACTTCGTATCTTCGAAGAGTATTTAGTTTGATCACATTTATAAAAGATAGATACAGCTGTACGATTATTTCCGAAAGCATACGGCGCGTGCGGTGGGGAGGGGTAGGCTGAACTAAAGCACGTGCACACCCATTGCCAACAAAACGCAGACATCAGTTTCACCGCATGTGGTTCATGTCCGGCATCTTTTGGCGCTGGGACGGCTCCATATATCAGTTTCAAACAATCTCCAAATTCAGCGTTATGTCCACCGTTTATATAACATACATCACTGAAATGCAGGGAACAAACAAACACCTGAACTTCGCGAACGTATGCTCTCTCTCTCTCTCTCCTCCACACAAGTGGAAGTGACGTCTGCGCATGCTACTTCTCCTGCTCTCCTTGCTGCCGCGTGCTTTTCCGGGAGAATTTTCCAATAAGGGACTAAGAAAAATTGTTACGAAACAGTGTTATATGTTTGAAAAAAACGTTCCGAAACCTGTACGATTGCTGGGGGAGTGTATCGAGCACAGAAATACTACGTCATACGGCCAACTCCTTTTTTGGCAAGTTGACCAGCACGTTTAACATCGTAAAGAAGTCAGAATTCATGACACACCGTTGCAGCACCCCTTTAAATTCAGTTTTTTGCAGTTAATTCTTCATAACTTTTTAAAGCCCAAATGAACATACCTCAGAGACATTACAATATTGTGGCAGACTCGAGTACAGAATACAACTGATTGTACATCAGCTTAGTTGCACATTTCTTGACTGGGATCCTGTTACTGAATTTATATATATATTTCCAGTTATATGTTGGATTCTTTCTTACCCAAGTAAACTGTTGATTGTTATTGTTAGTCCATAATCGATAATGGCATCAATTACAGTAATATTTCATAGTTATATTAGTTTAGATCTAATGCAGGGCATTAGATCTATTTTTGGCCACACTATTTTTTGATACATCACTTCACGTAATTAATGAGATATGATGTATTGCAGTATAAATGTTCCCTTTGACTTACCCCTGCTTCTTTTGTCTATGCAGTTGCAGGAAGATGAACTAAGGGACGCAGTGTTGCTGGTTTTCGCTAACAAACAGGATCTGCCTAACGCCATGGCTGTCAGTGAACTCACAGACAAACTTGGCCTACAGAGTCTACGCAGCAGAACGGTACACACACATTACTAAAGTTATTCCAACATACAGTAGTTTGTATTGCTTACATGTTCCTCCGTCTTTTCTTCCGTAGTGGTATGTTCAAGCAACCTGTGCTACACAAGGGACCGGACTTTATGAAGGATTGGATTGGTTATCAAATGAGCTCTCCAAGCACTAGTATGTGTGTTGACAGTGACCAGATGTGTGTGAACCTTAAACGACAGAGGATATCAGCGCGTAAACTCTGTCCTCAAGAACTTGTGTGAGTGCGTGTGTTTGGACAGACAGGTGTGGAGGAGCTATCAAGTGTTCAGCATCGTTTCTAATCTATCCTATTTGTCTTTTTCTATGCTGTATTCCTACTAATGTTCTTTTAAATTTTTTTCCTTAGGAATCTGATTGTTTTCTATGACTGTAAAATAATGCTTAAATTGCACGTTTACTTGATAACTGTGAGAGCATTATGGCACAAGAGAAGGGAAGTGTGGAAGTAATTCTGGGTAGAGGGGATCCTCTCGCAAGTGGGGAGTAGTCGTGTCTTAAGTTGTTGAAGCTGTTGTGCATTGAAGCTCACCACAAGATTTCTGTTGCAGTGCTGCCTAAACCGAGTCACAGGCCCCGCTGCTCAAGGAACATTCTATTTCACAGCAGTCTATTTTATTCTGGGGGGTGTTTTGTACAGCTACATATTAATTTATGTTGCAGAAGGCTGATTTCAGGGACTTTGCCACCAACAGATTATTTGAGATGTTTGGAACAAAATGGTACATGAAGTATTAACAGCAATATGTTGTCATCCATGATAGAATTAATAACATAATCTTACTTCCTGTCCTGTTACCGCCATTGTTCAATATGTAAGTGTATGTCAAGGCCCTGCATGTTATGGACTGGAGAGGGATGAATTGTTTTTAAATCCCAGAGTTCTGGACAATCCAGCTTCATGTTTTTTTTTTTTTTACACGTGTTTAAAGATGCATGTTGGCACCTTTGTCAAGGTGCATTGGAAAATAACTTTAAATGGACACTCCAATAATCAAAAAAGCCCTTTTTTCTCTGATTAAGGTGAGCAGGGAGAGGGCTGTTTTGAGACACTTCCTCATTCTGGCGTATGCCCTGCCCTTGCTGGAACTACCACAAGATCCACCCCTGTGAGAATAAAGATCTGATAAAAACAAAATGGATACCTTGGATGGATATTTATTTGTATGGGTTTTTATTAATTTATGTACTCTGACAACAAAAATGAGTTGCCTTTCTGAAGGTGTTTTCATTCCTTAGAATCATATTAATAGGCTGTAATATTCCTTGTAGCAGGGACTCTCAATCCTGCTGTTAGAAGGAGATTTGCCTTTCTGGTTAGTTTGTTCCAACCACACTTTAACACACCTGTCGGTAATGTTGAGGTTAGGTTAACTCTAGGGTTGTGATTAGATGGTTTGGGTGTATGTTGCCAGGACTAGATATGCACTTCTGACATGCGTATAGGTTTACATGTAGTTAAATGCAAATAGTCTCTGCTTCAAATTACAATGTCAAGCCTCTTATACTGCCAATTTTGTAATGAGTTCAAGACTTAAATGTCATAATTCTATATCCCCTCTGAAATAAAATGTTAAAAGTCTCATACATATTTTGCTCATCATATTTATCCTGCGAGAGAATGTGTGTTTTACTGGACTACAATTAATGTGGCACAGCTTTCAAACTTTGCAGATCGATGGGACAATTTATTTTCCATTTTAAATTATGGTGCATAAAGTTGTATACACAATGTTCCACAGAATGATAAAACTGACAAGCAAATAAGATCTTACCTTATTTGCTTATAGTTTATAGATGTGTCGGAAACAATATAAATCAGAAGTATTTTTATCATTTATTTCACTGCATTATATAGCGTATATCTTTTTATTCCACATTTCATAATTTTTTTACCTTAATAAATCTAGTACTTTTTGCCTAAACTTAAGTAAAATTCTTGAGTAAAAATACTTGAGTACAAGTGAGAAAGTACTAGATTTGTGTGCTTAAGTAATAAAGGGGAAAAACGACGTGACGTTATTAATGAAATTAAGAGTAAAAGTAGCTAATATGATATTATGCTTTTTAATAATGTAGTAAAGTCTTTTTTTTCCAAAGTAAAAACTCTATACTAGTAAAGATACTTGTAAATGCACTTGAGAGTAAAAACGCTTCACTACTGTCCACCTCTGATGATTTTTGTGTTCATATGCTCATTCAAAGTAAATTAAAGTTTAACGCCACTCGTCGGAAGTTACGTCATATCTTCCACGGCGGCCGTGACGTGGCGTTGCGCAAGCTCAGAAGAGTCGGTACGGTTTCCTGACAGCCAGGCGAGCATCACACCAAAAATCTTAAAACTTTAGGAATATTCTCGTAGTTTTAGTTGGTTTGTTATTAATCTTCGTCATGGGTCTGACCATATCGTCGCTGTTTAGCAGACTGTTCGGAAAGAAACAGATGAGAATTCTCATGGGTGAGTGCGAATTCTCATATCAACGTTAGCGGTGCTAGCAGCGTCAGCCAACTTTCGCAATTTGAGCATTTCCTTAAAATAACAGCTCTTACGGCTACGAATGACTGTTCTCTTTCATAATAAATTGTGTTTTTAAGAAAGTAGAAATGAGCTGTTTCAGTTGGGCATTATCTTGCCTGGAAAATTATGCAAAGACTATGATACGAACCCCCCAGTTTTGTATAATTTAATTTGGTGTGGAATTTCTTTAAATGTTCGATGCGCGACCGATTATTGAGAGGGTTAAGAATAGCAATTGACAGCTTAGTATGGTTTAGATTCTAGTTATTTTAGTATATATTAGCAAATATAGTGTGTGTACTTTATGTTTTACTTTAATCTAGATGTGCACTTAGTTATACTAGTTTTGAATACTAGAAATGTTGTATATTGTGTAATTTGTTTAGAATTGTAGTGCAGTTCGATATGTAACTGCAGTAATAAAACCAGTGCAGTAACGTGCTAATTTAGTTTAACTGGCATAGTACTCTTTATAAATACTAGCTTATCAGTTCTTGTGTAGTATTATTTAACATTAGTTTGATTATAAGCACAATACAGTTATTTTCTGCTGTTTTCTGCTGTGATTTAGTATATTAGCATACATATTTTAAATGATTGGTATATTCTGAATCTGTTTTTATTGTTTACAAACATAATTTCTATTTTTTTATCTGTTTCACAGTGGGCCTGGATGCTGCAGGCAAAACCACAATATTGTACAAACTGAAACTTGGAGAAATTGTGACCACCATACCCACCATAGGTAAGAGGGTGTGGCTGTAAAGAGCAGAACCTAAACCATAGCACTGTACAGTTCTTTAAAGTTTTACTTTATGAAAGTTTTATGATGTCAAAGAAAATAAGTTAATTTGATTGATTGATTAAGTAAGCGATATGCACCTGTAAATCCTATTATCGTTTGGGTTTGGACCTTTTTTTCTCTACGTTTGTTTCCTTTCGTTATGTCAACATCCACTGACTGTCTTCATAGATGTGTTGTTTACATCATTAAATTGGTCAGCCAGAGTCAACTCCGCATTTCTTTACAAAGGAGAATTTCCACTATTAAGTTGTGTGCGGTTACATTGCTAAATATTGTATTACTATTTGACAGGTTTTAATGTGGAGACTGTTGAATACAAGAACATCTGTTTCACCGTGTGGGATGTTGGTGGCCAGGACAAGATTCGACCTCTGTGGAGACACTATTTTCAGAACACACAGGTATGATCTTAGCAACAGGTTGTTCAAGTTTTTATTTTAAGTAGTATGATTTTTAAATGGTTTAGAGAGAAGGTAATTACTATTACTGTTTCCAGCAAATTTCCTACTAAACATTTTAAGGGTGAATATTAATAGTGGCAACTCAATCAGTATAACCATTGAAGTCTTTTCAGTGACTGCTAGACCTGCTGTCTATTTGTTCCCTCTGCTTATCTATCTATGTCTTCAGGGTCTGATCTTTGTGGTGGACAGCAACGACAGAGAGAGAGTAGCAGAATCTGCAGAGGAACTTTCTAAAATGGTAAGATTTTTTTTATTCTGATTTTGTGGTTTGCTTGCACAAAACAGCCAAGTGGTATGTATCAAGACGTTTGTGTGTAGAAACCGTTTTTTGTGATTTTGTTTGCTTAATGTGGTTAAGTTGCCTCATCGGCCTTTTCCTGTGTGTGTACAGTTACAGGAAGATGAACTGAGGGACGCAGTGTTGCTGGTTTTCTCTAACAAACAGGATCTGCCTAACGCCATGGCTGTCAGTGAACTCACAGACAAACTTGGCCTACAGAGTCTACGCAGCAGAACGGTACACACGCACTTTTTTTGTATAATCCCTGTATACACTTTGCTTAAAGTAAAAGTTAACATCGCCCTTATGACGTTTAAATAAAGATGACTTTGTTCTTTCTGTGAAACACAAAAGCTCTTTTACATGCAATTGTAATGAATAAAGATCATGATAGAGCAACATAAAATTTATGCATGCGGCCTTTTGCACTTTATTCTTACTTATTTACAGTATGTCTTGATTTCTGTTGAATCGTCTTGCGCAATGACAGTATTATTGATTATTGTACCTCTTTTAATGCAGTGGTATGTTCAAGCAACCTGCGCTACACAGGGCACTGGACTGTATGAAGGACTGGACTGGTTATCCAGTGAGCTCTCCAAACGTTAGTGTGGCTGACAGAAGAGAAACGAATGCGTATGAACCAATGAAAAGTCTAGAGACTCCTCTTAGAAACTTTTAAGTGTATGACAGCTGACAACTGGGAAGGAACCATCAAATACTCAGCGCTGTCTTAGCCTTTTTTCTTTACAATGTATTCTTTTGCCCAAGTTTGATTGTTTTCCAATGTACAAAAGCGCATTGTTGCATTGCCAAGAGGACAAAATGTTTTGAAAGACCTTCCTTCACATGGCTCTTTCAGTTTAGCAAAATGCCCTTCTGGTCTATTAACACTGGAGTCTCTGATCAGCATGCCGGGTTATTGGATTTGATTTAGTATTCTTACAATCTGATCATCATGGTTTAGGGGCTGAATTTCTGATAAAGGGCTTGTTTTTTGAACTGGAGAATCTTGGGGGTCACTAATATTTTTGAGCTGGACTGTGAACGAATCAAAGCCATGCCTGTTCCATCAGTCTATATAAATATGCAACATTTTAAAGTTATTAAATTGTCACTGTAGTGGCTTGAGGTTTCTGTGGTCCTTCTAAACATTGTCCCTGACTGTGCATGCATCTTCAAGAATTGACTTTCTGGATCTGGTTTGACATTCCCCGCATCAACACATGACGTGTATGGCATGAAATTGTAAATTTCATAGCAGTCGTCTTTTGTATTTTCCCCTCGGTTCAATGTTGTTTTATGGCCAATGTTGAATGTTTCATTGACCCAGAGAGGACATTTCATGTTGTTAAGCCACAGTAATGCAAGGAAAGTGCAGTTCCTTATAAAGTTCTTAACATTGCAAATTCACTTTGAAATTGACCTTTTTCGTCAGTCATGCCATGTGAAAATGTTAATGTTTGGTTTTACCTGCAGCTTATCATTACTCGTTACTGAATCTGACACCTGGATGCTGATTTAATGTATACTGATAAATTCCATGTCTGGTTGAAATGGTTTGCTTTCCTAAATTATGTGTAACAGAAACAATCTATTTTACCCTATTATCATGACAAATTTGTTTGTGTATTATATGTATTATATTGTTTTAGAATAAAACATAATTGTGAACATATGTTGAAGCTGATGGTGCAGTTATTCAAATGTCCTTTTCATCTTTACTCAATGCAGATGTTCATAAAAGTATATTTAGTAGGCAGTGTAGCTGTAATTAGCCATGACATCATATACTGTACGTCCATAATAACCATCTGTGTTGTGTTTTAAATCATAATACATACTATATGTTTATTTGATTCATGATGTATTACATATTTTCACCTGTGTTTAGTCTACTTTGGCATCATCCAAAACCCATTTTAACACCTATTGCTGGCGAAAATGATCTGATTCACTAACTCAGTTTCCATTTAGCAAGTTAATTGCCTCATGTTTGTGCATGACCAATGTTAATACATTAATGTTAATAGATCAAAAGCACATTTTTGTTGTATAATCGAAGTTGCAGTAATACATCAAAACCAGCAGATGGCACCTAGAACTAAGTTAACAATGCATAACTTGGAGTAAAGTGGCAGCAAGTCTTAACATTTAAGTATTTAGGCACAGTAATTAATGAAAAATTCTCATTCCAGGAAAATGTGGACTTCATACACAAGAAAGCCAAGCAAAGACTAGGTCTACTCAGAAAATAAGTTTTAGAATTGATAAGAGGATTCTAACTATTGTGTATAGGTCTGTGATGGAAAGCATTTTACCATGCAATATTATTGCTTGGTATGGAAATTTAGCAATGAGGCAGAAAAATAAACTGACGCGAATTATTAATGAAACAAATAAGATAATCGGCCAGAAACAAACAATGCAAGATTTGTTTTTAGACTTTATGGAGACAGGGGCAATGGCAGTCAACTCAGATCAAACCCACCCGCTCCACCATTGCTTTGAAGTTCTTCTTTCAGGTCGTAGACTGTGCATGCCGATAGCTAAAAGGAATGCATATAAAAGATAAATTAATTTGAAATGTAACCATTTTAAACCAATTGTTTTAAAGTGTTCAAAATGTGTTTTAAAGGTCAGTTAGGCCTATGTGTTGTACAGGAACATGTGTGTTATGTGTTTATATTATGTGATATGTGGATGTATTGTATGTTGTGCCAGTGTCAAAGATGAATTTCTGTTCAAGTAACAGACAATCAAGTAAACTAACTTAACTTAATTCAGCCTGAAATTTAGAGTAAAAACTCCGACTAAGACTAAACATAAACGTTATTAAGAAAAAATTAAAGCAATGAGGAATAAAGCACTAGTATTCTATTTTATATCAGAGCAGCGTTTCAGTCAACATAGTAAAGGAACAACATGCAAACAGTTAACAAAAATAATAATATGCTAAAATATCATGCAAATACACCATGTAAGAAATCTAAAAAAAGTTGTCAAAATTGTAAAAATTCAAGTAGGGCATGCAATGAAAAACAAAACCAAAAGCAGAAATGGCACAGTTGTAAACATCACTTACAAGAAATTCCCAGTTGAGTTTCATTTCCCATGATTAGATTTAGACCTCTTGATGATTCTAGAACCATGGCGACCTTTGCCCACAGGTGCGAGTGTACAGCAGTATAAAACATGAGGAAATAATCTTGTCTTTTTGCAGTACATTCTGCTTAGGATCAACAACAAAAAAGGGTAAGGAGAGTACATTTTTCTAAATTTTCAAGTATGCTACCAATGCTTAAAGTTTGAATGAAAAAGAGTTGATGTTTTTCTGTCATTTTCATTTTTTGGACAACCATGTTCACAGTTTAGTGGTGGTACCTTGGTGGGGGACACCGTGGTAAACGGACCCTTCGGTAAAAAATGCAGTAATGAGTGAGTATAACAATATTCACCAAACCTTAATGTACATCAGTGAACCTCAAGACAGGTAGCATATCAAAGTTAATATACATCCCCAGTTTCAAAGTTTTGGGGTCTTTCACAAAGTTTACAAACCAAAAGACGTTCAACATGCTTAATGACAATGTTTGGAAATGTATTTATACTGAGAAAAGGCAAAAAGACAGTAGATTGGAAATGGGCTTACTGTTTAAAAAGCACCTCAGTGTGAGACAACAAGAAGCTAAATAAAGTTAGTGAGAGTGTGACCCTAAACGTTTGTGCAGTATGTTAGTGTACATGCTCTGTTACCCAATTTATAAATATTTATTCACCATCTTGCCAATCTTGTTTTTGTTTGTTCTTCTAAACTGTTGGAGGAGTGGATTCAAAATCCTGCTGCCAAGGGCAGGTCATCCGGCCCAGAGACAAAGGAGAAACTCAGAAGGGGCTTGAGTCATCACCTACTGGAGTCCCGATGCGCAGAGACCGTTGAAGTGACGCAGTTGCGTTGAAGTCTTATGTAAAAGTCTTAATGAAGTCTTAATGGCTTATGTAAAATAAGCTGTGAATAAAGAATATATGAATATATGATGCATGCAAAAATGCAAGCCAGTTTGGTTTGGTTTCTGTGGGCTTGGTTCGGTTGGTTGGGTACCAACGGATTAAAACCCTTCCTAAAAATGAATACAACAGTGAAAACTTAATGTAGGCCTACCGTGCACACCGGGTGCACATTACACAAATGATTGACTGAATTATCATCTGTTGAAATGCAATAAATGAAAATGACTGTCAGGACTGTTATACAATAAAAACTGACATTGTTAAGTCTGTTAACTTGATAACTCACTTCACAAAATATCCAAATAAATAAAGGTTTAATTGAACAACTATTGTTGTCCCTATTATTATTATACCTTGACGTTTAGAATCAGATTAAATAAAACCTACTCTCAAAAATGCAGATTGCACGTCAAACGGCGTGACTGTTGTTATGAGTTTCAGTTTACTGTGCGAAACCGAGACAGAAAACAGAAACAGAGGGAGGAGTTTATAACAAAGGTTGACAGGACTAATTAAAGAGGAAGAGATAACAAATCGCTCCTTTTGATCCTACAGACTCTCTTGTCTGAAACGGCACGGAGATGATCCACTTGCAGGCAATGATCTAACTGGAAACGGACTGGAACAATTCCAGTACAAGGGATCATTTACGGTCATTTACGGTCACTTGACTACAATGTACTTTTATGAGACACAAGTCTGTTTAAAATAAGTTAGGTGGAGAAAGTATAATTGTGCCAACATTACAAAATAAACATTTAAAAAGGTTTTTTAAAATTGAGCCAATAAGAACCCAGAATAGATGGGCACTGTTTTTTCTATCAGGGTAATATTTCAAGAATTTGACATAAAATAATCTACCAAGGCTATATTTTATATAGTATATCAGTTTTTTTTGTACAAAATAACACATTTTGATTTTCATAACATAAATAAATGTATATATACATGAATGTATTTAGTATTGTTAACTTTGTGAAGGGTGACGTCATGGAAATTCTGCTTGCCCAACACAATCTCTGTTTAAGAAAATGATTTATTATGCTTTCAAATGGCCAAAAATAATTTTATAAACAGTGTAATGATTATAAGTGATGAAAACTTATTGATTATTGTAGATCGTAAATACAATCATATTCGACAATTTTTCACTTTTTAATAAATTTTTCACTTATTTTTAGCTTTCTCACTAGATGACTGCCCACATGTTGAACCATCTCGCAGCCGAAGGATGACTTTGGCGTTTAGCCTAATGCTTGCATTTTCTTTGTAAGTAGGTTACCTCACAAATCTTCTAAAATACATTTATTTTCTAACATAACTCATTTTTGTCTGAACTCAGACAGGCAAATTTAAAGTCTATCTATAACAATATATTTATTTCTTATAATCTATTCTTTTGGAGGAGAGAAGGGATCTCCCAAGGGACTCAGCACTCGTGTCCATTGCCCTTCTCCAGTGGCACCTGCGGGGTTTTCATTCTGAAAACGTCATCAGTCCTCTGGTTGGGGTTTAGTGGACCTGCAGTGTACAGCGCCAGATTCACGAGCTGCTAACGAAGCTCAGATACTAGAAGCAACCAAAAAACCAAACCAACAAGAAGTCGACTTTCCCCTTACCCTTTTCCCTGGGTCGGCTTCTGGATGTGGCTTGGTTGGTGGGTCATGAAGATGGCCTGCTGGAAAAAAACGTTCTTTACAAGGCTGATTGCAACTTTCCATAAAAAGAAGACAAAAAAACCCCAATAAAAATCACAAAATATTTAACTGTCTGTGTTGTCTTTTTTATCACAGTAATACATTAAAAACTAAAGAACTAAACAGAGTCAATTCAATTCAATTTTATTTATATAGCGCTTTTCACAATGTGCATTGTTCCAAAGCAGCTCTACAGGAGCAAATAAGAAAAACACAGAAAGGTAAAACACAGCACAGTGCATGGTGTTTATAGACCAAGCAAGATCATTCTAATAAATAATATCTAATAAATAAATGAATAAATAAATGCAGTCTCCCGGTGAGCAAGCTCAAAATAATCAAATAATCAAAAATCAAAAGTCAAAATAATCCATCATCTTAATTGAGCTATTAATCCGGCATTGTTCTAATAGATAATATTATATAGCCTATTGGATAATTGTAAAGCAATATTAGAAGTGATTCCTCTGTCTTACAAGTGTAAAAGGACATTTTTACACTGTACTGACATGAGTTAGGACCACACACAGTTTAGCAAAATTGCAGACTATGAATGGATTGAGTTAAAATTGTCAAATATTCCTCCATTATCTTGAAAATGTTTTGTGTGCACATGTGCTTCTGTTGTTTATTTGTTCTTTCATGACTCATCTGTTGACAAGACGATTTCATGGTAATAAGTGGTCTAGTTTTTAAGGCAGTTCATTAAACTTAAAATATTTGTATAACAACTTGTCATTTTTATATAGTTGCACTTTTATATTGGTGAATTGTTGAAATGATTAACTAATTGTTCTATTGATACATTGTCACAGTTATGAACAAACTTTTATATTGGTATACTCATGCATTTAGGATCTAATTTTCTATGGGTCCATTACTGTTTAAAAGTTATTTTTTATTAAAACCTGAAAAACACTAAACTTGAGGCTAATTATTTGAATCCATGATCTTGTATACTTTTATGCTACATAAATTTCCACAATATGTAAGTGGATCTTTAATCTTTAGATCTTAAATTGAACATTTAGAAGCTCAAGAAGTACAAAAAAAACCTGTATTTATAAATAAGGAATATTACTGTAATTATATGTAACAGATATTTTTTATTATAGTTTTTCTGGCGCCCCAGCTGCAGTTTTTTTACGGGTTTTTATTACAGTGTAGAAATACAGATAGCTGATATGTAAATTATATTTTGTGCAATGAATACCTATAAAAAAAAACATAGCACAGACTATACAAAGCGAGTCAGGAAACCTCCCAAACATATTGTTGACTTATGAAAAACAAACTGGTTGGTGGAGTTTTCTTTTCTTCATGTATTTACAGAATCAGAAAGAGACAGTACAGTATACTGTATGTAGATGTGCTATACACAAATTATACAAGGGAATGTGGATAGCTGTATGAATAAATAGCAGGATTGAAACGATAAATTGACACACATGTATCTAATGTGATACACATGTATCACAGAGATAACTGTGATGAATTGTGTAGTTTTTATTTTTATTTTGTTCATCACTAGCAAATGCTAAATTCCCCTGCCAGCAAAGGTTTTCTTTCACTTTCATTTATCATGAAAAACATTTCTTGTGTCTTGACTGGATTGGCTACCAAAAATCAGCCAATCAGGAGGTAGATATGAAGGACAGTATATAAATAAAGTATGCCGAGTGCCTGCTCATTTCTTTATATTTGTCAAAAGATTTGTCTACAAATTTGCCTGGTAACCAACTGCTCTGAATTTAAACAAATTGTTACTATGGTAAGTTTAATCTAAAGGTACATTTTTTATTTGTCAAAAATATTTTATTGTCATCTGGAAATTCATACTGCATGCAAGTTTTTCAACAACATTGAAAAACCATAAATGCATGGATTCTCGATTCTTTTCGATTTGCTTTTAATTAATTTTCTGCCATTAATAAACTGTTTGGGTCAGAATTTTTTAGCAAAAGTCTGACTAAAGGAATATTTGTATATTGTAGTGTACAAATCAATAGTCCTTTCTATTTCTGTTTTATTAGCCTACTTAAGTGAGCATCGGCTTCTTTTAAATGTGCTTTAGAAGTAAATGTGTCTGCTGCAGAACTATAGTTATTTTCTGTATGTATACAAATGTATACAAATAAATATATGAATTAAATTATTGACAGTGCATCTCTTGGAGATTTATTAAAGCTATATATATATTTACTAGGGATGTAACAATATCAAAATCTCACTGTCGATAATACCTCGGTGGAGTCTACTATTACAAATGATGACTTTGAAAAGTGCCATAAGCATCCTCTTTTCTTTATCATAACTGTTGCTTAGAGGTATGAGTTATAGTATGAGATGGGTCAAATGACCTAAAATCCCTTTTATAAAATAAAATAATTGCACCAGATGGACCTTTTTTATTATTTTTCTAACATTCTCTATGTTAGGCCCAGAAGACCTATCGTTTCATATAGTCATGTGACCACGAGAATATTGAGACAATTTTGCTATTGCAACAACACGATATCGATAATATTGTTTCGTCCCTAATATTTACATATTCTAAAAATACTCCCAAACTGAAATATATTTATCTTTTTGTTTGTGAACTGGCACCTGTAACTCACAGCGCAATATCACCCCTCCCTTCCTCCGTAGAGCAATTCACAAGTAAACATTTACAGAGGGAGTGTCTGGAATTTTCTAAGTTTGATCACATAGTTTGCTATCGTTACTGTAGTTTTGCAGGTATATGATTAAAATAAATCTTTTGGAGGCACATTGATCTGCATTTTGTATGCAATGGCATAGTTCAGGGGTTTAGAGGGCACAATCATATACAGTAAACCAAAATATTTTGAAATTTTCACTTAACTTATTTTGATGTTTTTAAATATTTTTGATTTTATATTAATTTAATATAAACATATTTTATACAATATATTTATACATTTTTGTTTCTATTTATATATAATTTTATTTAAATTCACTTCAAGGAATAGTACCCCAAAATTTTCCCCATTGACTTGACGATAGTACTTTTTATTCCTTCTATGGAAAGTCAGTGGGGACCATTTTTTTGTGAAGTATTTCTTTAATTTCAACGTTTGTTCTCCATTAACAGATCTCATCAGTGGACAATGAAGGAGAGCATGATGACGATGATGATGACTATGACAAAAGGGGTGCTGGAATAAGCATCTGTTGCTAAGGGTAGATGCTCCACACAAAGATCAAAGGAGACACGCTGGACCAAGAACTGTGTTGTTCGATGATACAAACCGGCAGCCAAGTCAAACGCACAGTTCCTGTCGTGCCAAAGAGTCACGATCAAGAAAACCTCCCGCGCCATGTAAGCACATGGCAAACCGCGACGGTGACACAAAGACTGAAAAATCCATGGAAAAGATGCCTCTCGCAACTTTCCCGCTGTGCAGTGGCAGCAGCATCTGTGTTCTTCAGATTGGCTTTGCTTTTGTGCCTGTTTGTGCAACCCTGAAGAAACCATGGAGAGAACAAAATAATATACGTGGAGTGGTGGAAACCTGATGGCTGAAGCTGCTGGTCCAAAGGTTTGAAGATGTGAGCCAATAATCCAAACGGCAGTCTAAAACACCATTGTGCTCTCGAGCAAAGCACTTGACTTCATGTTATTTCAGCAGGACTTGAACTGCGATTGTTCTACTGTAGTCACTTAGAAGCATCCTAAACAAACAGGATGGGCTGGATGGGCAACATTTAAAAGGATGCGTTTTGCTCGAATCTACTGTACTGGGGGTCAGTGCCCTATTCACGCCCACGTGTAAATGTTATAGTTTGTTAAAGATATTTTATCAAGACTATGGCTGCTTGGTCCAAGATACTCTCCAGAAAAACTAGCAGAAGGTTTCTGGAGCAGCAGAGATCAGGGTCAGAGGTAAAAGACCACTGTACTTTTAGGATCTTCTCACCTCCATAGACTTTTATGCCACAGTACTGTCACAGTACTGGCATTCAGCCATAGGGAGCATGTTTTGTGCGAGATGACACGCTCACCAGGACAGTCAACAAGCACACCAATTCTGCAGGTTGTGCTTACAAAGTTGAACTCTCTGGTTCTGATATCTTGCAAACACACATTACACCATGACACACTGCCGAATGCCCATGCACAGGTGTCGTCAGTGCTGTTAAACACAAGCAACACTTGTGGATATAAATGAGAAAGCAATGTGTAACTCATAACTCTGTCCAAATAAAAGGACTGAGGTCTAGCCAAAAATGAAGCCCAACTGGTCACAACATCAGTGGGACTCGTCTTATTGAAATATAATTGTTGTACTTAGTTATGTAGCAGGGGATTATTAGCAAAGTGATCTGTAGCAGTAAATTAACAATAAGTTGACTGCAGATTTATGTGCATCTGTCTGCCTGTGACTGCATCACCTGCCAATAAGCTACATAGAAACTCCCCCATAAAAAATTTATACAACCGATCATAGTTTATGGTGTGAATGTCTGTTAAAGAGCTTATTTTCTGAACTGGAGAATCTTGGGGGTCAGTAATATTTTATATATAAGGGTAGTTCGTTTAAAAGTTCATGCCATGTGAAAATGCTGATGTTGGGTTTACCTGCAGCTTTTATACTTAGCGACTGAATCTCATACTGATTTAATGTACTGATAAATTCCATGTCTGGTTGAAATGGTTTGCTTTCCTAAATGTAACAGATACAATCTATTTACTCTACAATCATGACAAAATTGTTTGAGTATTATATGTATTGTTTTAGAATAAAACAGAACCATGAACTTATGTTGAAGCTAGTTATTAAAATATCCTTTTATGTTCCAATGCAGATTTTTAGAAAAGAAAGAAATCAAAGATCAAAGAAATCAAAAGAAATCATAGCAGAACAGAAATGAAAGTAACTTGTTTATTCAGTGGCCACAGTTATAAACACGTTTTACTAATAAAATAATACATTTTCCAGGCATGGAAATCTCTAATATTTAATGAATATATATTTTAAATTAATTAGTTGGACGACTAAAGAAAGAAAAGGCAATTGAGACAACCTATTGCCATGGGAAGTAAATATGGAAAATGTTATATAAGCATCCCGGGGTGAGAGACATCTAGAAGCTGACTGATAAAATGCCATTAAATACCTTTCTGCAAATTCAGGATTAGTGTGATTACACTAAAGATGCATTAAAGGTTTGGATTTATTTCAGAGTTTTTTAGTTCCAACATACTGAAAATATATAGTCTGTAAGTATGTGACCCTAAACTTGTACTATGTGACCCAGTATGGCCCGTTTACGTAATTTACAATTATTTCGGAGTTGTTAGAATTTGTATTGAATTTATTTAGGAAAGTTAAAATTTGTTAAATTGATGGTTGAGGAATTTAAAAATCCTGATGCAAAAAGGAAAAGCATAAACAGGTCATCTGGCCCAGAGACGAGCAAGAGCATGAGTCATCACCTTTACGTGCTGGAGTCCTGATGCGCAGAGACCAGTGACGCAGTCTTATGGCTTATGTAAAAGAAGCTCTGTAAAAATAAATGCATGTCATGCAAACATTTTATTCATGCTGTAAAGCCCCATTTGGTTTCTGTTGGCTTGGTTTGGTTGGGAAAAACGGATTAAAATCTTAAAAACTGTGCCTATATGGTAAAAATGACATTAATGTTTATTTGAAATGTCATCTGCTACAATGCAACAAATAAAAAGCATGACTGTTATAGAACAGAAGCATTAAATATGTAAAAATCTGTAAAAGATTTTTAAATCACTCAAATGCATTTTCTTTTGCTTCCCCTTTACAAAGACTTTTTAACCTACAAAAGAAAAATGTTATTTAAAAAATATATTATGCTTGTTTTCTCTACACTGTAAGCCATAATGTCTGTGCTTGAAAAAATAAAACAATCTGACAAAATTTTGGGGTTTTGGACCCATAACTTAAGTACGCTTGTTAACAAAAAAATGCAATAAACTTAAAGTGATCAGTTCAAAATTAAATGAGACAAGTTATTGTGCTTGAATGTACTTGTGTTTGGTCAAAACAAACTATGGGACTTGGGACATTTAAATGGTTGTTTAGATGGTTTTAACTCTTTTTAGTCACCGTGCAGGTGATTCGTGTTTGCATTATAAACCTGTACGCGCAACATGAATGGTTCATCCAGTTAAGAATCCTTTTCAATACCATTTGTTACATTATTATCAAGTTCGTAAAGTAAACTTAATTTCAATTCAATCTAGTCATCAAGTGAACTTAAATGCACACGCTTTGGGGGCATCAGAGGCAACAAGTTTACTCAATCCAAGTGCAGTCGACCTATTAGGGTTTTCAGTGTTGTCTTGCACGTCATCTTTCAGAATCAGAGATGAAATAAAACAAGGTTGGTTTTGATAAAGAATAGGCTATAATCTTCACCCATTTGACATCATTGTAATAAGTATCAGTTTACTCAAACCGACACTGAAAACAGAAACAGAGGGAGGAGTTTATGACAAAGGTTGACAGGACTATTTAAGGAGGAGGAGAACACAAATCGGTCCTTTCAGTCCTACAGACTCTCTTGTCTGATACAGTGCGGAGATGATCTACTTGCAGGCAATGATCTAGCTGAAAACGGACTGGAACAATTCCAGAACGGTAAGCGATAATGTACTGGTCAGTTTAGGATCATTTGACTCAAATGTTTTTTCTGATCTTAAAAAACGAATCCAAAATGTCTGAATTTAGTTAAGTGGATTAAATGATCGTGCCAACATATTTATTTATCTCATTACATAACTAAGAACTTCAAAAGCATCTCGAGATAACAACATCTTAGTGTGTTTGGTGGTAGAAATTAAATTAAATTATTCTTTTATTTTTATTTTAGCTCTCACTAGATGACTGTCCACAGGTTGAGACCTCACGCTGCCAAAGGATGGCTTTGGCATTTTGCCTAACGCTTGCATTTTATTTGTAAGTATAGCTTAATTTGTGTCTGATATCAGAAATGCACATTTAAATTTGAGATATAACAATATATAAAATTCTTTTCTAGTTTTTGTTTGGAGGAGAGGAGGAGTCTCCCACGGGACTCAGCACTGGGGTCCATTGCCCTGCTCCAGTGGCTCGTGAGGGGTTTTCATTCAGAAACCTTCATCAGTCCTCTGGTTGGGGTCCAGTGGACCTGTAGTGTACGGCACCAGATCCATGGGCTGCTGATGAAGCACCAGAAACTAGAAGCAACCTAAGAAACTCCTACAACCACAACATAAGCAACATGACGCTTAAAGACACATGAAGTCGACTACTTTTCCCTTACCCTTACCTTTTTCTATGGTCGGCTTCTGGTCGTCTGTTGCTTGGTTGGCAGGTCATGAGGATGGCCTGCTGTGAAATGACCTATTTTTATTTTTATTTTTTTAAAGGCTGAGTGCAAATTTCAAAAATAAATACAGAAAATAATAAAAACAGAAAAATGTGTTAAACTGAAACAAATGTGTTGTCTTTTATTTGATAACAGTTAAAAATTCTACTTCCTCTTCTGTGAGCTGTTAATCACAGAGAACACAGGATAAAAACAGAAATGCTTGTGTAATGATGAACTGAAACTAAGACTGAATGTAACGTGATCATTCTGGTTTTGCATATGTAAACAAACTCACAGAACCGGTTAGGTTTCTACTTTAGCAGTCAAATGTTTTCTGACCTAAGCTGGCACAGGCCATGTGGGAGATACATATCGATCGTTTCAATTATTTACTGAATTTTGTTTTACTGTCCAGTTTAATGTTTTGCAAAATTGATACATTTTCTTTAAATACCATAATTTTATTTGTGACAACAGCTTTATAGCATTAACTGTAAACCAACTTTAGAAGTCTTGAGTGAAATAGACAAATGCCAGCTTAACATGTCTACTTGCACTGATGTGCAAATACTGTAGACTGACATTTTTACACAATATGCATAAACTAAGATGTTATCTCTGACTATACTCATGGAAACCTGACCATGCCTACTTACATTCAGTGAGCTGTTCAAAAGCTACACAATGCAGCTTAATAAAGACCATCGTCCGACAAACTAAAATTGATTTGCAATTGTAAACTCTAACACTTCCGAGTAATCCAAATGAGTCAAGGACTGACTGATTCATTCAACTGAATTATAAACATATATTCAGAATGTTTGCTTTACATTTACTTGAAAAGAACTGACTCAAAAGAGTACATCTTTTGCTAGCATAGTTCTAGCCAACAGATCTTGTCAAGAAAAGGTGTTTTCCAAGTTACTCTAAGCTGTGAAAGTATGCAAACAAACACATTCACATGTATCTGGAACCAAACCAAAATAATTTTCAATTTTAACTGGTTGGTGAGAGCATTTGAAATAATAGGTTGAAATGACGTGTACAGTACAGCCAATATAATTTGTCTTAAAAAAAACAAAGACGCACTATTACAGTGTTTGCAACTGTCTAAATCTCCAAAGTAGCTAAATGTTTTGTTCTATCATCATGAAGAAGGAAAACTTCATGTAAAACCCTTCCGCCCAAGGCATGTCATGTGTCCCGGAACCACCCACAGGAAAAACAAAACATTTGCATGAGCTTTGTTTGCTGATGTTTACAAAATGTGAACCATATCAGTTCTTCAACCGACAATGATGTTGTAGTGAAAGATAGTGTCAAAATCCTACATTGCTATCTTTCTAATAACATTATTTACATAACAAGCGTACAGAAATGTTCAACTGATTAGTTATCTTTCACATGGAACTATAGGAGAAATGCGTGCATATAAAGAAAGTGCCAGAAAGACATAGACATCTTACAGTGCTCTTTACAAAAAATGGACAATTTTCAGACTTTGTCTTCAATGTGGCAGTAGCCTCTGATGTTTTCCAATCTTAGAAACACCCCTGCATTCATATCTCTGAAATTCTTTGCAAGCAAATCGTGTCTGGATAGGATTGGTTGCTACAATCAGGAGGTATCAAAATATTCTAATATATATATACTGTATATATATATTGAAGACATAAGTAAAAGCCCACAGAGTGTCTGCACTAAAGATTTTCACTTCTGCCTCAATTGTTTAAATCAATGTCTGTTGTTACAAACTGTACCATATACTACTGGGATGGGTTGTAAGACTCATAAAATCTATTTATAGAATAGATAAAATTGCTGCTCTCTCCTTTATATAAATAAATATATATAATTACATATTAGTTACATAAATGATGCATGAATTTCTCGGAAGTACTGTAGATGTAAATGTTTATAATTTTGTTTAGTACCATGGAGGAAGACAATGTGTTTTGTTAAAGGGGTATGATATACCCTGGACCATAGAGCACCTTTGCTTCACATTTTACCCACACTCTGCTTTTGGACTTTGTTTGAAATATTAAACTTGTACCCCGATTAATTGCAAATAATTATATTATTCATGGTCTTTTGTTACTAATGAATTCTAACAAGTGATGCATCTAGTGGAATGCATGTGCACTGCACGGTAGAACCAGACCGACATAGATTTCTTACACGGTGCTCAAAATAGTGGAACATTTCTATAATTATCCAAAGCATTGTATCTAAGACAAAGGGGAGGAGGAAAACACAATTGTATAATATTGATTTCACGCAGATGTCTGAAATACCCTGCTGTCAAAACGTATTCTTTACTTTCATTTTTGTGAAAATGTGTCTGAACTGGATTGGTTGCTACAGAACAGGAGGTGTAAAAGAAAATAAATAAAAGCCCACAGTTTCTCATAATTATCACATTTGCCTGCCAACACACGGGTCTGAACACTCAGCAATCATTTAAATGGTAAGCTCCTTAAAAAAGATTGTATACTTTAAAGTGATCAAATTTAGATTTTTTTGCTACCTGATCATTTATGATGGCTCGCGTGTGGCCTATACGTTTTTTAGGACACATGCATGAAAACAAATATATGCTTTTTGTGCTAATGTTTGTATACGATTAAATGAAAATTTACATTGAGTTCAGTTAATGTTCAGTTTTTGTCATTAACAGCATTACAGGTTTGGATTATAAAGGAGATCACATTACTTTTTACATCGCGAGTTTGCTCTTTTACTTTGCAGTAAATTATACGGCTTTATTATATTTACTAAATCATGCTTAAACTCTGCATTTATTAGCTGTTGGATCAAATAAAAAAGTTGACCAAAAACACTAATTTGACAATATTCTTAATACAAAAATCAAAAATACCTAAACAATAGATCAATTTACACGTATACATTTGTAACTGATACATATACAGTACATTATTAGTATACTTTGATAGTTGATATTGTTCGTATGTGTATTGCCACTCCTAACTGAAAGCTGTGTTGCCCTCCATCAATAGAGGGAGTGTCAGGGATTTTCCTCTCTCAGGTTTTAGTTGGACTTGTTCTAGAACGTTCCATTATTATTTTCATAGTTTGCATTGTGTGGATAATTGGTAAGTCAAATGTTTTAAAGGTACACCTTTCTTCATGCATATTTTTATTGTGACAATGATGTGGGGTGTAAACAAACTATTTTCACAACTTTTATTTTATCAGTAGTGACATTCATTTCCTTATTAGTTTAAATTTTTTACTAAACAGTAATGTTTGTCACTCATTAACAGATACTATCAGGGGACAGTGAAGGAGAGGATGACGACGACGACGATGATGATGATGACAGTAGGGGTGCTGGAATAAGCATCTGTTGCCAAGGATAGATGCCACACCCTGCACTGCTGAGAAAGTCCAATAGAGACACTGGACCAACGGACTGTGTGGATCGACGGTCGTCACATGACCAGCGCACCTCACATCCTTTGTGCTGTCTCAACCCAAAGACGCTTGAAAATGTTGCATTGTAATGCATTTATTTGTCTTGTACTGTTTTTACAGGGGGCAGTCGGCACCTTTTTATTTATCCTTGGCTCCTACAGCCCCAATCAGTCGGTTGAAGCTCCTTGGGTCAGGAAAAAATGAGTAACACTGTTTCATTATCAGTGTTATGCAGTTTTGTGGGTCATTTCTACATTATACATAATAAGACATTACTGTACTCACGGCTGCACAACTTTTCAATCTCATTGGTTGTTGCGTTTCAGCGATCTTGAGAACTTTCTAAAGCTAAGATTTGTGGAACCTGTGCGCCACCATCTTGTGTGAGTAAAGTGATCTGAAACATAGCCCACACAGGCTCCACGAATCTCAACCTTTGAGTCTTATTGATTGTTGTGTGTCTTCGACCACAAGAACCCATGAGATTCCAAAATTGAGATTCGTGGAACCTGTGCACCACCATTTTGTGTGAGTAAAGTGATCTTAAACATAGCTCACACAGGCTCCACGAATCTCAACTTTGGAGTCTTATTGATTGTTGTGTGTCTTCGACCACAAGAACCCATGAGATTCCAAAATTGAGATTCGTGCAGCCATTTTGTGAGTACAGTGATGCATTAAACACAATGCATCACTGTACTCATCTAAACCATAATCTAAAGATTGTGAATGTAAAAAGGAATGTAGAATGTAGGAATGACTCTGCGGTTCTTTATGAATCATGTATGGTATAATTCCATTGTGGATGTTTAGCTATTCATGTTAAGCTTATCATCTATTTCTCATGTGCTACACACAACTTTCAGTAGTGATGTTAAACATGCTAATGACATGTATTGAGTTTACTAACCTACTGTAGATCAATCTACATTTGGTGGTAATTTCTCTCATGATTATAATGAGTATTTACTCATAATCGCTTTGATTTTTATCACTCCGATTTAAGAGTAACTTGTGTAGTGTCCAGTTTATTTACTATTGATATCTCAAAATTGTACTTGGTTATGTAGGGGGACTATTAGCAAGACGTGATCTGTTACAGAAAATTATTATGTCTGCCTGTGCTCCAGTCATATTACAGTCATTCTGTGACTGTATCACTAATGCTAATAAGCTACATGGAAACTCCCGCTTAATAAAGTTGTGTAAAAAAGAAATGTGTTTTTTACCAAATGCACAAAATATATCTATAGTTCATATATACTAAATTATAATAGTAACTTAATCTCTGCATTTAATAAATGAATCTGCCTTCATTTGAGGTGGTAAAAAATCAACATTACATTTATTAAAAATAATTAGAACACCGGAAGCTTTTCTTGTTTATAAACGTAATCTTAAGTACTATAATTTAACAAATTAAAAATGTCTGTCGGAGTATGTGGCCGTGTAGACAACGTTGCAGATGGGCAACCCGAGTTTATAGGGGTCATATGGCGCGAATACGTGTTTTTCTGTGTCTTTGGTGTGTTATAAGTTGCCCATGCATGTATTAAACACATAAAATTGCAAAAATTAAAGTGTCGGAACAAAAGATGCATTCTATCTAAAAGCGAATGCTCACCCAGACCTGCCTGAAACGCCTCGTGTAACCACACCCCCACAAATCTACGTCAGTTCGTGGTATGATTTGACTGAGACCGCCCAAATGTATACGCAAGTAAGGTGGGCGTACCTGTCAGTACAATTGAAGAGGAACCTGATGTTCCAAATATGGTAAGAGGCGTTACATTTCCATCACACGCTTGCAGTATTCCACCAATCACTACGCACTGGTTAACTGGCCAATCATAGCACACCTCGCTTTTCAGAGCGATGAGCTTTGTGAAGAATCTGCACGATTCAGAGGCGGGTATGTGGAAAATACAGCATTTTTTAACCTTAAATCGTGTATACACATTGCATTACATCTAAAATAAACAATAATATTCATTTTAGCCGTGTCATATGACCCCTTTAAGTCCCCTCTTGTTTCTCTTCCCCAGCTACCTGTATAACTTCTAGTCGCTTTCCACTGTTCTCTCAAAATAAAAAGGTGAAAGATGTTCTTGGTGGGCAATTGCTGCTCTACGTGTCAAACATTTCATATAGTTAGCCTTACTATGAGTTGTGAATGTCTATCCAATAATGAGCTTATGTCAGTTAATAAGGATTAGAGGACAAGAGCTGGGTCAGCTTTGAAGCACATGTGCCTGAATGCAAAACAGTCATGTTGTATTCTCTATAAATGTTTGTCATGTCATTCAAATATAAACTTACTTGAACCCTTTTTTGGATAGACCTTCTTGGTAAGAGACTATTTTGACAACAAAAATGCAACTGATGACATAAAATCCTGCTCGGCATTTAGTTAGTGAGGCAGTAATGTGTTATTGTATTTTATATTGACCGCTTTGATTTTTAAAATCGGTTTCTTGCGTGAACATATGATAAGAAACGTGTTAAATGTGCTTTGGATAAAAACATGATGCCAAATGTGTAAATGGGTAGTTGACAAAACTGTACACATGTCCTATAGTGTGACAGAGCAAACATTTAGAAAAAGAACTGTTAATAATATTGATTAACATTATTCATATTTTTATAATATAAAATAACAATGAAGATACATTTCCCTCGTATGATAGCTTTTTTCTAAAATGTTTCTGTAGCATAGACACCTTTCGACATTTATTTGTCAACTACCCAAATGTAGAATGTTTTGACAATTCTGTTTTGACGGTTAATCTTTGCTCCATTCTGTAGTATTCCTCTCATTTCCCATATTACATCTCATCCATGAAGTGGCATGCTACAAATGAAGCCTTAGGTGCATATAGACATTTGCCTCCTCTCCTGTCCTCTCCTTTCCTCGATGACTCTACAGTTTTCAGTGCCCAGGCCTTCATATTCCAAGACCAGGGAGAGCCTAGTAAAAGCTATTCCACCTAAAATCATCTGTATTCTGACCTGTGGGGGGAGGGACTGCCGCTATGAGGGTCCAGGATGCTGGAGTATGAGCCAGCAGGCCATTAAAGGCGTCTTCTCCAGCTGGTGAGGCAAACACCAATTACACAACAATATACACCTGTTTAAAAATGCTGGAATGACGTTCAGGATGTGATCATTTACATTATTACATCAATATTCAATTCCATCTCTTTATTGTCTATTCTGATACACTAAATGCACTGCATGTGTTTATTTATCACTTTGTATTTAGGGTGACCGATGACATCATTGCGATGGCAAGACCTTCTACATACCTCATCAAGAGATACAGCATCCTAGAGCAGTTCAAACAGTGAGGTTTACATTGTATTTTTATTACAAGGCTAAATAAGGTGTTTAAATATTTTGTGTTTAAATGTTTCACTTGAAGTGAAGTGTTAATCAGTGGTAATGTGTGTATGTACAAACAGGATGAACATTAAATCCATCATTAATATGCAGCTGCCAGGTGAGCATGCTCACTGCGGTCCTCCTCTGGAGTCTGACAGCAACTTCACTTATTCACCTCAGATTTTCATGGACAACAAAAGTGAGTCAAACACACAAAAGTCAACATTTACCAAAAAGATTAAATATCACCAAGCCGGTGAAGAACAAAAGTATTTTACTTACCTACATTCTCAAGTATCTGTACTTTATCAGTTTTTTACTTGACTTCACAATTCTTTTCATGAATACATGTCGATTTTTTACCCACCCTTTATACTTAAATACATGAAATATCTAGTACTTTCTACTCAAAACTTTTAGAAATTAGATTTGAACTAACTATTAAAGGTAAAAAAAGAGATGTAGTAAAGTAAAAGGTTTGATAAATGCTTTATATTGTAACGAAGTGAAATGTTTTACAAGTTAAAACACAAAAAATAAAAAGCACCGTCCACCTCTATCTGGGTCATATTTTGTAAAAAAAGAAAGAATATGGAATCGAAAAACAAGTAGGAAAGACAGGAAATGGAAAAACAAGAATAAAATGCCAAAATATATTTAAAATCCCAAAATCCACGAACGCAGTTGTTGAACCATTTAATGTTTTTTAGTTTAGATATAATATTAATAAAGATGTCCAGCAAGGGTAATTATATATCATATAACGTAAAATATGAACAATAAAATATTATTATTATAATAAATAATAATATAAAATTGAACAAAATAAAGACTAAAGGGTAGATTGTCCAGAAACATTACAGCAATGTGAATTGGAACAGTGGCAATGTTCAAAATTGCCATAAAAATAATGTCACAATGGACAAAATTCTTGGCTTCTTAAGACATATAGCTGCTTATGTTTTCTTTTGATTTTAAGATGGAAAATGACCCACGCTCTAAAAAAATGCTGGGTCATTTTAACCCATGCAGCGTTGGGTCAACTCAACATAACCATTAATTGTTGTTCCAACCCAAAATATTGGGTTGTTTGGGTAAGATATAAACATTTTCTTATTTAATTTAACCCAGTGGCTGGGTTCATCCTTTCTTGACCCAATGCTGGGTTAAAACCCTCAGCATTTTTAAAGTGCAGACATGTTGAAGTGAACTTTCATCACTTCAGATACAATTTCATCTCTCGTTAACTATGCTTTTCTCTCGAGCAGTTTACTTCTACAATTTTGGCATGTCTGATTTTGGAGTCTTGTCTCTGGATGGGATTTTGGATGCTGTGAAGGTTCTGGCCTTCTCTGTGCAGGAAGGGAAAGTGGCTGTACACTGCCATGCTGGGTTGGGCAGGACAGGTAAGTTACAACCTCAACAGCATCGCTTTCAGCCTAAATTAAATTCTAGATGAATAGTAAGAAATCATTCCACCTCCAGGTGTTCTGATTGCATGCTATCTGGTCTACACCTGTCGGATCAGCGCTAGTGAAGCTGTCCACTACGTCCGGATCAAACGACCCCGCTCAATTCAGACCCGTGCACAGATAAGCTTAGTGTTTGATTTTGCCCGGCTGATGGGCTCTAAGTTAACCCAGTACCCATGTCTGAACATGCGCTACGGATTTACCTTCAGTCTTCAGCAGTACCTCCAGCATCAGGCCTTTCTGCTGCACAGGGAAGAGGCTCGAACCCTCACATACACGCCTAAGATCATACACGTGTTATGCAGCATGCTGACGGCTCTAACACAAAGTGAACCCAATCCCCCTGAAGTTCAGAGAGAACTGGAAAAACGAGTGACCATTCTGGCTCTGAGAAAGGCCGTGACGGACACTCTTTCAAAAAGAAACCTGACAGCTTTGATGGAAAGAAGAGGATCCTGCAGAACGTTATCCTGCAAGTCCTGGGACGAACCATTCGGGTTCTTGGAAAGGAAGAGGGAAATCCTACTTAACAAGCGAAGCTACAGCGAATCAGATCTCAGCAAAATTATCATCATTGAGGTGAGAGCCAATAAGCAATACATTATATGTGAAACAGTGCAACAATTTTAAACGGCCTCAAACTTATTTTTTTCTGCAAGGATTTCACACCGTACTCAACTCAATTTGATGCACACCATCATGTCCGCAACGGAGAAATCCATCAATCAAGAGATCAGAAAATGACCCAACAGAAATCTGTTCAGTGTAATGGACTGAATGAGAAACACGGCACTATTCCACCATCAGAGACTGTCAACAAGAAGACTAAATGTACAGCGAAGAAACCTCAGGCTTTCTTAAAGTTCAGCTCAAACGTAGAGGTCAGTTTAAAAGAAATCACTATACCTCACGAACTAAATGGTTTTGAAATTAAATTTATTTTATTTTTGGCAACGTTGGGGAGGTAAACCAAACGTGTTTTTAAAGCTTCAGAGGGACTGTCATACAACAGAGCAATCATCACTATCCAAATCCGTCGCTCAGGCAATGGCACAACAGCGCCCTCTATCGGACACGGTACTGAAAAGGGCAGAAGTTTTACAGGTAAAGCATGCACCGTTTAATTTGGCCAAGTAAAAAGCATTACTGATGGTCCTCAACATTCTCAATAACCAGACTTTAGGATTAGGTCAAATAAATAAATATATTTATTAAACGTATCAATCAAATCGATTAAATTTAACCATAAAGATAAGACTTTGTATCAGGGCCAATTTGGGTACAGGGCTGTTTTAAAAAGAGAACCGCTGTAGACGAGGGTTGTGGTGGCATCCCAAAATATTTGAACCCTGTTTTATTACAGGACGAGCTCAACTCAAACGAATGCGGCTGGGCTTTGCTGGTCCTGGAGGAGAATCCAAACGTTCTGAGCACACTCTTATGGAGCTGGCTGGATAAACTAAAGGTCAGAGGTTACAGGTCATTTTAATCCTAAATCGGATGACAGTTTGTGACATATCACAGAGCCAGCATTGACAGGAGCACTTCGGGTGCACTAAATTACTAGGCTGAATAATTTAAAATAAATGTTCTTTTGACTTAAATTGCTTTATAAAGGGATGCATGTCTCTCTCGATGCTAAGCATACAAAACCAAAGCCTCTCAAGTGAAGTATTTTGTACGACATCGTGTCATGTAAAATAATTCAGCTGGCGTGGTTTGTCCTAACAGGAACCTATTCTGAATAAAGATGACACAGAGAAGCTGACTGCTTCCTGGCCTGCACAAAACCCCCTGAACACGCTGCATAAGGTGAGCGCCTGACCTGAACTTTTGAAAGAACAAACACAACGTTTCAAACACATGCATGTGGTTTGACAATATTATGTGCATGTCCTTTTGTTACAACAATAATAGGAAAACACACATTTGTGTTTGGGCTGTAGGCCGAGCGGCACACCATCTACTGTTTGCTGGTCTGTGTGGGTCATGTAGTGGTTCCCTGTCCACAGTATGAACATAGAATCCTACAAAGACTCATTCAAGCTTTAACAAGAGTAAGTCTGTGTGCGACTTAAAAAAGGTGAATAACAGTTATATTATAATCACAACGTATACATCAAAATAAATAACCGTTTGAATGTTTTACTTTGTGACAGCGCCCTCCGGTGGAAATCGAGAGACACAACACCCTGTTGCAGGTCTTCAGAGGTGCAATGAAAGAGCTGCACCTGAATAAACACCACTCAAATATTAATACTATATAACAGCATTAAAGTGCTGAGAATGTTGTTTGAACAGCAAGAAAACGAATAAAAAATACATGTGTAAAGAATCATTGTTTGAAAAAACGCATGACTTATCAGTACGTGTGTAAACCTGATCTCCATAGAGAACGCACTTGGTTATGCGATTTTATTTAATAAGTAATTTCTCTGGTATAACATGAAGACAGAGACAGTATTGAGCAGGTCACGCATAAACTCCTCACCATAGGAATGTCACTCAAAGAGCGTCACCATGGCGACGCGTCATAGAGATGCAAAAGAAAACAATCATAAATCATCAAAAACGTTCGCGGCAGGTGCGACACATTAACCACTCTTCATTGAAGTTAAACCTCTGATCTGAATAATATAGCACTTTTTGGCAGGTCAAATTCGCGATTTTTTATCATTAGTTTGAAAGGGAATACCGGCGCAAGAATTGGAGTTTTAATCTTAATATACATTTGTATAAAAAAATACATTTGCAGGTATAAGTCTGTATTTAGGCTACAAGCTCGTGTTTAAATGTATTGATGTGTAGATTTATAGATAATATGATATTGAGACGTGTTTAAACGATTCATTCTTTAAACGAGTTTTACAAATATCAGCTGGGGATCAAAGAGTTTTTGGAAGTTTATTTGGACATCTTCCACGTACGGTGAGTCACTGTATTGCTTTGTATTTTTAACGGTTTTTGTGCACTTACATTATTTGATTTGTCTACGCAAACAAAAAAGTATATTAAACAATAAAGTAGCCTATACTAGTATGCTGTTGGGCATATACTGGCAGCATATTTCATACCGTTTCAAGATACCTTTCTTGTAATAGTATAGTGAATGGTTTTAAAATTAAGCCCAAGACCTATTTATATAAAACAGTCATAACATTATTGCATTTTTTCATGATTTTTTTTATTTGAGTAATTCAGAAACATTATTTTCTACAATATTCTACAGAAGTCATGTCACCTGCTGATGTATGGGTGGGTTCTTGGAGACCCCATAGGCCAAGGGGTCCCATCGCTGCTATGTATAATAGTCCAGGGCCAACCTATGCTCTTCCTGGAGCAACCGGTACACACACACACACACACACACACACACACACACACACACACACACACACACACACACACACACACACACACACACACACACACACACACACCACACACA